>NW_011889279.1:572668-598428 GCF_000151845.1 Pteropus vampyrus | reverse complement strand
AAATTGAAAGGGTAAGCGAATGTTTCTCAAACGGGACGATATTTATCTTATATTTTCAAAATTTAGTTACATGTTAATAGAATTGTTTATGTTGTTCGTATATGAACCAACACGCTAAAAAGTAAGTGGGAAAATTTGCCGTTTGCCTTCAAAATCACTCGAGGGACTAAATCAGATCTAGTCATTCCTTTACTCTAGACTCTGCAATGGCTTTGCGTCTGGCTGAGAGTAAAAGCCGAAGCCATGCCGGCGGCGGGGGAGGCCGTGTGTGCGATTGGATGGGAGACGTTGCCCTGGCATCCTTGTAAGGACCTCTGCCTTTGCTATTCCCCCTGCCAGGCTCTTTCCCCAAGTATCCATAGGGCTTGCTTCCTCACCTGCAAGATTTTGCTGAACTGTCACCTCGGGGCTTACGTGGCCACTCTTTTTAAACTGTAAGTAAGTTCTCTGTCCCCCTTTCCCATTTTACCCTTCAGGCATTTCTGTATAGCTTACATTTTTATTTTATCTGTTTCTCCCCAGTAGAATGTAAGCTCCAGGAGGGCAAGAGGTTTTGTGTTTCTCCACTGGTGTTTTGTGGAAAAAATAATGGCCTAAAATGCCAGACACACTATATGCTTAATATTTGGTTAATTATAAGGGCTATGACACCCCCCCGCCCCCGACACACACCAGTTTCTGAATTCTTTAATATATACGTATATATACTTATATGTTACAGATAACTTTATGGAAGATTGTGAAAACTGAAAAAAATATGGAAAAATGCAAGTTTATTACACAGTTCTAGAAAAAAAGCACTATTTATAGACATTTGAAAGCCCCTTACATACCAGCAGCCCACAAACTAGTGACAATTATATTTTTTTAGGTTTCTGTAAATGGGCCTGCTAGAGGACAGTCGACTAGTAAATCAAATGATCATAATCACGCTGGGCCAATTAATTTTGCTCTCTGAATCACAAATTGCGACGTTCATCTTTTCTGCCTTCTTTCTTGCAAAATACATGCTTTTTTCACTAAATTGAAGTCTGAGAATCTGGCTTAGCTGAAATGCAGGCACTACTGGAAAAGTTCATTCAGCAAGTATTTATTCACAGTGATTCAAGAGGTGCGTGTTTCTGAGGCTATGTGAAGGACCGCCTTGGTTACTACTCAGTTATACTGTAGAGCAAAGCAAATGCTAGTGAGATTTTTACGGATTTCTTCTGAAGAAAAGTTTCAGTGAAAGCTGAGGTCAGGCTTAGTGTGAATATTTTAATTCACCTTTTAGTTTGCTCATTTACATTAACTTGATAGCACTAGGTATACCAATAAATTGATAATTTTTGAAAACTATGAAACAGATTGAGAATTTTTATTTCCTAGACCTTATAAGAGATTAAAATATAGTAAGTATGCCAGTAAGCTAGACACTATGCACTAAGCCTTTGCTTTATGATGTTATAATCATATTTCATTTATAGGATTTTTGGCTAAGAAAAGACAATCTTGATAGTTATTTTACAAATATTAATACAATTAATTAGACAATGATTAGTAAATCCAACAGTGTTAATTATAAATTTACTCATTAATCTTTAAGAACAGCTTTATTATACAGATGGCTCCGAATATGTTTTTCACTCAGTTTCAAAATACTAATATTTTACTTTGCTTAAGGAAGCACAATTATCTTTCTGCATACTTTCTTAAATGTTACTGATAAATAATAATTTTACATATCCAGATAACGAAAGTCTTGGCATTACTATAGTGTTCAATTTAAATTTTTATATATTTTATTTTTCAGTTTCTTGTTTACTTATTAAAGACTAACTGCTCATTAGCTTTATGCTAGGTATCTTCTATTCATTAGTGAATGAAAATAGACAAGGTCTTTGTCTTTAAGGGTGTTAACTTGTATATAGTTTATACCAATTGTTTTCCAGAGTTTAGATAGAATTAAAGAAATTGTTTCAATGCATATCAGAATATTTCCCTATTAAATCAGTGTTTTGCTTGCCTAAATTTAGTACAAAAATTGAGATCCGGTGTAGAATCTATTAATCTTAGTGTTTTCTTGATTTCATTGTCTTGTTTCTGGTTTTTATTTTTGGGGGTTTTTGCTTAATAATCATTTTCCTCAACTCTATCCATTTATTTTACTCTAACATTTAAAAATATTTATGTCTAAAATCAATTGATTTATGTTGTCTTTCTATCCTGGATTTGCCAATTCTTAATTTGTAGTAGGGTAGCTCAATAAACCTTTAATGTGACCTGATGTTGTCCCCTTGCTTTAAGTACTGAGTTGCACTACTCATTTTATTTGCCAAAGATATTTCTGGATTTTCCCATATATATTCTTGATTAAGAAATTTCAGAAGATTTAAAATGTTTTTAAATGGCTTTTAAGTATTAACAATTGGCTGTCATCAGCAGGAATTAGTACAATTAATAAATTATGAATTATTTTTATTTATAATACTTCAAGATAAATGCAATTTGCATAAAGTGATAGAAATGATAAATTTTAGAAAATTATTTTCTTCTCACTATTTTATGCCCACCAGATCTATCCTTTATTAGTGATAAAATTAACTCTTATAGGAACAAAGTTTGAAATACAGTAAAAAAGAAGTAGAGGACATGTAGTGTGTGTATATTTTATAGATTATTTCAAAATCTACCAAAATTATTTCATATTTAGGATAATTAAGTTACTTTTAGAGTGATTATTATCTGAAACTTTGATAAACGAATTACAGATGTTGCTTTGAGGGTAATCTACAAAAATAAAACAATTTAACAGTGTAAGTAAGTTCCTACTTCAAGTTTTTAAATACCTTAGTTAAATTTATGATAGTATTTATGAAGGTTATTAACATTTTATTCATTTTTATTAAGATGGTAGAAATGAATGATTTTTCCCCGGATGACTTTCTTATCCTTCAAGAACAAGCTATGTCCTTTCATTAATCCTTCTCACCTCTAAATTCATAGATTTTATTATCCACATTATCCATTTATAAGCCTATGGCTTTCCTATATTATTGTTTACATTTTTTGCATATCTATGACTTATGTTCCTAAATCAAAATGATCAGTTATGTTTTAATACTATATTCCAGTGCGTTGCATTCTGTAGGGCCCTCAAAAAATGCATTTATGAAATATAATTTAAATATAAAATTCAGAGTCATTAAATCTTCATGAAAGCCTAATCTTAATGGAACCTACACATAAGCTTAATACAAACCAGAGAATTAAACTATACATGTATTTTAATACTAAACTAATCTCGAACGACATTGATTTAAAAGTGATTTTATGTATGAAGGAAGAATATACAAAATCCATTAAAAACAACATCTAAAATAAGTATGAAGGGAGTGCTTATGATGCTCATTTCAAAGCATCTCCTCTTAGACTAGTGTTTTAAAACTGGGTCATGTACCATTATGGGTCATGAAATAAATATAGTGGCATGTGTCAAGTATTTTTTATTTAAAATATAGAAAAGACTAGGAAATCTAAGAGTACGTCACAAATGGTAAAGCCTGTATTTTTAAATAAATATTCATTTCGTTTATTGTGTGTGCATGTGCGAAGTTACCTTGTAATATATATTTCTTACTGTGGGTTATAGGCCTGAAAAAGTGGTGGTGGTTTGTTTTTTTCTTTAATCTACAGTTCAAGTTTTCTTTTACTTCCTCCCTTAGAAAATAAGAAAAGAATACTAGAAAGTTCTGATTGCCTAAGAAATAGTGAAGGATTTTAGAGAAGGCAAAGTTGAAGTTGTGAGAAGGAATTATTTTTCCTAATTAGCTAAATTTGGTGTGTTTAAATCTGTGACTATTTTCTAAATGACTTGTAGCACATCTAATCTCAAATGCCCAATACAGCACAATAATAAATATAAGGCAAAAGATGTTTGTTTCTGTCTATTTCTTCCCACCTTCCTTTCAATCTTAAAAAAGATGTTTATTAACTAGTCATAGGAGTGCAAAGCAAACTGCTACCTTCACAGAGTAATTATGATGAGAATAATATATTCCCTGAAAATGATAGAAACTTTTCCTCCCTCCAAAAAATAACATTTTCAATTAAAGTCAATAGTTAACTTTCACTTGCCATTCAACTCATTCTGTATATTTAAATAAGTGCTTAAAATTGTGTGCAGAATTAAAAAGGGGGAAATTGAAAAAGAAAATTGTGTATAGAGTTTGAAAGGGAGGCAATATACTGTATAAGTGGGATGAAAAAATCTACCAAACAAAATAAGATAGGGGTTATGTTATCCTGAAATGCTTTAATAAAATTTCAATGTAATTAAACAATTACTTATTGTTTCACTTTATTCCAGTATAGATTTCAGTATTGTAATGTTGGCAAGTCTTTTAAGAGCATTAATGTTTTGGGGTTTTTTTTTTTAGACATGATGTCATCTCCCTTTCAATTATAGATATTTAAAACCTAGTTTGGTTAAAACTTTAGCCAAACACAAAATTTTCTGGAGAACTAAAATAAGAATCTCAGTCAATTATTGAATCAAAGCTTATTCCCAAATACTTCACCAATGTCATACATAGCCTGTTGCATTAAGAAAGAAATTATACTACTAACCAGCAGAGGGAGACAGATCAGTCCTGAAAGATAGGAGTACAGAGGAAGACCACATGACTTCCTGTTTTGAATTTGACTGTTGTGGCAGCTGTTCTCTTTTTGAGTTTAGTTTACCAAAAAGCCAAATAAAAGTATAGAAAGGCTACCACTGTATCAGATGTGGATAGGGTGACAATTTTTAACTGTCAAAATTACCTTCAGGAAGCAAACTGAAAACATGTTATACTTCTCTTTAAATTACAGACAGCCCAGAGGAAGAATATTTGGCATAGAAAAAAATTATTTAAAACCAGATGTTAAAAATTGAAAAGTAAAATATACAGTTAGATATTGATTTTCTACCGCAGGTGGTGAAACATGGATAAGAGTAAAGCAATAATAAACTTATCAACTATTAGGCAGAAGAAATTCAAGTAGAAATATAAAAGTGGAAATGTCTATTATAACTTAAGATGGAAAACCATAGAGAATAGTACCTTAGGGCCATGATGAATTACTAGCCTTATATAACAGTGAACCATTTTTTAATAATTCCACTTTTATTTAAGCTGAAATTAGGCTCTAAATAGGCACATTTAAAAATTACACAGTTGATACAAGTTAAGTAGTAGATTGACCTTGCATTAAATTTACATGCATTTTGACAATCTAAGAAATGGGATCAATTGTAACAAAAATGATTATAGTGAAATAATGAGGTGATTTTTCAATTTAAAAATAGAAATGTTTTCACTACCCTTTAATAACAAAAAGTAATACCTATTCTGTGACATATTTGGAGAAATACAGTAGCTAAATGATAATTGTACTGTCAGCTTATTTAATATCTCCTAAGAATCTCAAAATGCCTAATAGAATGATTATATGAAGAAAAATTCTAAGAGCTGCGTGTTAGCTAAACACATCAAAATAAAAAATTTAAAGGCCCAAACAATTTTAGTTAAACTAAATTACGCTAGTCTAGCCACTTACTCACTGCAAGATTTATACTGTCCAAAGCATAGAATGACAATAGATTCAGGCAAGTTTTAGCTGTAGGTACATTTACTTATGTGTTTATTCATTCCAAAAAGATTTTTGAACACCATCTCCATAGGACATGGAGCCTATCTTCATCATAAACTAGAAAAAATTCTTAAACCTTGTCGAAAGATTTAATTTCATTAATGTGAACAGTCATAGAAATTCAATATGTAACCCACTGAATCCAAGGAGATGGTACTGATAAGCAAATCATTTAATATTCAGTACTAGAAGGTAGATTGTAAACCTTCATAGCTCAGTTTTTATAATGCTACCTTATAATATACTAGCATTATATATATTGGCATCTGGTGTCAAATCAGCTAATCACGGCAATGATATCGAAGAAGTAAAATTCATCTGATAAGAGTCCTAAGGACATTTTTATGCCAAAAAAGCAATTCAACCTATATTATTATTTCTAATTATGTGCTTTTACACACAAGTTGTGATGAATGTGGGCTATTAGAATTGTATAAATAGCTTGACCTTTTAAATTATATTTTGAATTTTATTAATGTTTCCACCCATGGAAAAATACTACAATGATCTTTTTAAAATTCCATTAATAAAGTGGCAAGAGCTTTGCCATGAACCATTTTCTTATTGAAAAGCATAATGTGTTAAGTCATTGAAGTCCAATGAAAACCATCAACTTTGTCCCCAAAGTAAACATTTTAGAGTCTATTAACTATGTCATAAGTTTTTTGTTTTATCTAGTTGTTATTTAATAATCTCAGTTTGACTAATGATAAACTCAAAACCAAACAAAAGGAGGAAAGAAAATAGCTCATACCTCGTCTTATTTCAGAGCAGGGAATGGCGACATTAAGAAAAGCACCAAGAAAGTGACTTCCAGTTGACAAAATTAAGAGGTTCGAGTAAAAAATTTTGCTCTCCCTAAAAAATTAAATTTAAAATTTTAGTCAGGAATTTATACCCACACATGAATACTGTTTTGAAACTGCGTTTAAAATATTGTCTTTTTGGAAAAACGTCAAAACCCAAACTACTTTAGTAGTCATGTTTCTAATTTATCTGCTGCTTTTGTCTTAACACTGTTGAATTCTGCATCTCTTCCTAAAACAGCTCTCTGATGTAGCTTTCTCGGTATTGCCTTCTTCCTAATTCTACCATCAACATTCATTAGCTTTCTTCAGTATATTCAGATGATTCCTCATGATCGTATCCAGGCAAACTATGTAACTTTTGCTTGATGTAAGGGGAAATAGCTTCCATTATGAATTTAGAAGATCTATAGTAGTACTTGACAATACTTTCATACATGATAAAGTATTTTTAATTTGGAGAACTTATTGGACATCTTACTGCCTTTCTGTAAAGATTTTTGAATACCTATTTTGTGCTAGGAGCTCAGAATTGATGACTTAATGTTTAATCATGTTACATTAAATCTTTGGGGCTTTAGTTCTACTCACAATATTGCTGTAAAAAACATCATAGTTGTGAAATCTGGCTCTTTAAAAAACAATGCTCACCAGAAAACTGGTCTGAAACTATTCTGACTACGATATAACTATTATATTCAATATGTTAAGAGTTAAGTATGACCTTAACTGAGTCGCTAATTCTCTATATTTTTAGGAATAACATTGTAATCTAAGAGTATCAGAAGACAATGTGCTTCTTAAAGAAATTTTGAATTTGTGTATTCAAAGTTAGAGGATAAGTTGTTCTTATAATGCACAACATTTTTATTATTGTAAACTATAGCTCCTTCATTCAAAAAAGCATATGCGCTGCATCTATGTACTGGAAACAGTGAATACAAATGAATAAGCTTTTTTATTTCCTCATATAATTTACAGCTCCAAGGAAGGGTAGATGAAATACATTTAAAACAGTGAGATAAATAACTATGAGTTGTATCAAAAGTGCTAGGAAAGTACCAAAGATACCTGGAGGTTTTGAGAAAAGATTCACAGGAGGGGTGAAATCTGAGTGTTAGTGAAGGATAAATTATTTCTCAGGCAAAGGAAGACTGGGAGGAAGAATATCAATCATTCTAAAGAGGGAAGGCAATATATATATAAATAGGTGCATGAGAAAGTTCTTTGTATTTATTTAGTAATCTGAAAATTGCTTTGGTTAGAATGCAGATTAAGTAAAGAGGCTGGGATCTGCTTGCTAGTCCAGTATAAAGTGTTTGGATTTTACACTACATTCAACAGGTAAGGAATTTTATACCCAAGAGAATATGATGAAATTTGCCTTTTAGAACAACTCTTCAAATTAACAGAAAGTACTTATTACATTAGGAAAAGAAAAAGAATACTTAGTGGAAGTATGGCAAACCTGGAAGTGTCATGCAGTTTAGAAACAGATATCGAGCTGAGTATGCATACTCTTCGATACAGTACTTTCTCATATGTACTCTTGATGAGGCTATGTTACTTTTATAATTTCAATTAAACAGAAAGAAGCTTAGGCATGAATGAAGGAAAGATAGAATGTGAGAGAGGCTGGAGAAATATGAATCAATAAGAAAGCTAATGTAATTGAGACATGAGCTGGGCTATGGGAGCAGGGCTGGAGAGGAGGAAGTAGATTTAAAAGATAAAGTAGAATTGAGGACTTGTCAACCAATGAATATGTAAGGTAAGAGAAAGTGGGGAGAGATGGATTCAGGTGTTACTGACAATTCAGGTTTAGTTCTCTAGGTAGACTCCTGTCATTAAATAAGATAGACATACAAGAGAAAGGGTAGGCTGAGGGCAAGAAGAAAAAGGATAAATTTAGTTGGGGGTAAATTAAATTTGAGTTGCAGTTAGAAACATCCAACAGGCAGTTGAAAAATATGTGTGGATACTCAGGAGACAGAGCTAAAGACATAAGAGTCATCTTCATATATAAGTGATAGTTAAAGCCACAGAGTTGAACCCATAAATTTACAAAATGAGAAAGAGCCAAAGAATTGTAAGGACCACTAACAAAAAAGCAATCTACCAAAGATTGACATGGTTTAATCATCTACCCCTTTCTCCCTAAAATATTTAAAAAGGCCTCTTTTTATTTACAAGACGTTAAATATTATAACAGATGCATGGCTCTAAAATCAATAACCTATAAAATCTTTTCTAATCCTGGAAGTTTATTACTATCTCTTACATTTTACTTGAAAATGGGAGAGTAGGAGGACAGAGGTTGATTTCCAAAGAGAACAATAGCAAGGTTAATGACATTTTGTTTTTAAGCAGCAAATTCTTAATGTTACATAATATAACCCAGATCTAGAAAGTTTAGTTATAGTTTCTGTCTGTACTAGCCCCAAGGTGCCACTCCTATCCAATACACACTTCTACCTGACTATTCTTGCTGCTTCACTTATATCGTTCCTTCTTAACCCTTGTTTCTCTTACTACTATCCCTCTCATAATATATAGCCAGTCACTGGTTTCCACTGTCCCCACATATTTTGATTCCTTTAAGACAAGAGTAATATCACGGTCTTCATTGTTCCTGTCACCTAATAATAAGACGGAAACTGACATAACGGTGGAAATGAAGATTATGTAAAACACACATTCCAGAAATATCCATGTTTCTCAGTAGTGAACCACAATAATCAGAAATCCATGTCTGCAGTCCACACACATTTTAAATCATAACAACGATGGAATTATAGTCTGTTAACTAATCCAATGTATTTAGTATTATATTGTCCAAATAGTTTAATCAGCTTTATTCATATAAAAGTGCACGATTATGGGCCAATTACTAGTCTCCAATCAGTTTTGAAAAAGCAATGAGAATATTGTTATATGACAGACCAAACTTTGCTTAAAAACTAAGGGCAGTTGAACAATTTGCAAAAGAAGTAAAAGACTGAAGTTGGACCCTTAATTTCATACCATATGCAAAAATTAACTTAAAATGGATCAATGACCTAAATGTAAGAGCAAAAACTGTAAAATTCTCAGAAGAAAACTTAAGGAGAAATCTTAATAACCTTGGGTTTGGAAAAAGATTATTAGATATGGAATGACACCAAAAGCATGAACAACCAAAACAAACAAAACAAAGAAATAAATTTGATTCCAAAATTAAAACTTCTTAAGCTTCAAAGGATACAAGAAAGAAATGGAAAAAAAAAAAAAAAAGAACCACAGAATGGAAAAAATATTTGCAAATCCTATATCTGTTAAGGAATCTGTATCTAGAATATGTAAAGAACACTTATAACTCAATAATAAAATAACAACCCAATTTAAAACTAAGCAAAAGATCTGAACAGGTCTTTCTCTAGACAAGAAATGTAAATGGCCACTAAGCACACAAAAAGATGCTCAACATCATTAGTCATCAGGGAAATGCAAATCCAAACCACAGTTAGATACCACTTCATATCACTAGGATGGCTAGAGTAAAAAAGTCAGATAACAAGTATTGGAAAGATGTGGAAATATTGGACTCCTCATACAATGTTGGTGGCAATGTAAAATAGTGTAGCCACTTTGGGAAGCAGTTAGGTCAGTTCCTCAAATGACTAAACATCTAGTTACTACATGAACCAGCAATTTTACTCCTAGGATATACCCAAGAGAAATAAAAACATGCGTCCGCACAGAAATTTGCACACAAAGGTTTATAGTAACATTCAGAATCACCAAAAGGTACAAACAACCTAAATGTCCACTAACTGAAAAATATGTAAACAAAATGTGGTATAGCCATACAATGATATATTATTTGGCCATAAAAAGGAATCCTGCAAATGAATAAATTCTGAAGGCGTGCTAAGGCCGTCTCAAAAGACCAGATGCTATATGATTCCATTCACATGAAAGTCCAGAACAGGGAAATCTAAATTAGCAGTTGCTCAAAGCTGCAAGTGCCGGCGATGAGTGGGTGGAAGGAGTGATAACTAAAGGGTGCAGGCTTTCTTTTTTTATAGTGATGAAAATATTTTCAAGTTGACTGTGGTGGTTATTGAACATATCTGTGAATATACCAAAACCATTTAATTGCACACTTTAAATGAGTGAATTGTATGGTATATGAATTATATCTCAATAAAGCTGTTAAATAAAAAACAAAACAAGGATTATATAATAGACAGGGCTCATCTCAATTCTCAATCCAGTTTACATTTCTGAAAGCAGTCCTCAGATCCAATTTCCTTGGTTTCAGGAAAGAGAATATAACATACATTAACAGACTTGGAAGACTCATATTGCAAGAATTTGGCTACAGAGCCAGAAATTTCATATAGTAATATGTGATGCATATAGTCATCCTCAATATATTCCGGATACTATGGATTCTTGGTGGGCATAGTTTGCTTTCACTTCAATCAGTTCCTCTTTAAGTAGGGCCATGTTGACAAGGCGGATGTTTACAAAATTCAAATACATCACTCTAAAGTCAGCTGCAGAAACTTGAAAACATAATTCATGCTAATGAAAATTTGTGAATTTCTTTAGAAATCCTGATTTTATTTTGACCAAATAGCTCAGCAGTTCTTCAAATTCTGTGATTCCACTTAACATAAGGTAATTCCGATATGGGACATGAATGCGCACTCCAAGTAACATTTACTCATTCCCATGTTTGGGTTTGAATAGTTCCTTCATAAACTCATCAGTTCTTTTTTTTTTTTTTTTTTCACTGCAGTCTCAAGTTCAGTGTGTTCAGATATGGTGCTTATAGCACCGAACAGAAAATATAATCATGTTAGCTACTTGGGCTTTATTATGGACTGAATGTGTCCTCTCCCAAATTTATATGTTGAAGCCCTAACCAACAATATGATGGTATTAGGAGATAGGGCCTTTGAGAGATAATTACACTTAGATGAGGTCATGAGGATAGAGCCCCTATGATGGGATTAGTACCCTTATAAGAAGAGGAAAAGGCACCAGAACTTCCTCTCTGCCATATGAAGACACAGCAAAAAAGTGGCCGTCTGCGAGCCAGAAAAAGTATACTTACCAAGAACCAATCCTGCTAGCACCTTGTCTTGGACTTTCCAACCTCCAGAAGTGTGAGAAAGAAATGTCTTTTTTAATCCACTCAGTCTGTATAGTATTTTTTTTATAGCAGCCCAAGATGACTAAGGCAGGCTCAGATAAAATCGAATCCCTTTAATTACCAAAAGTTTTAGATCTGAAGTAACATCAGTGTAACTCTCTTCAACATGTTTCCACAATTTAGCCATTTTATTGTATTAAAATAAACTAAATCAATTGTATTTAGAATAGCACAATGACAACAGTAACAACAAAAAACTTAAAACGATCCTAACAAAAAATGTATGGAATCTATATAAAACCTTATACTGAGAGCTATTTAAAAAATATGGAAGAAGGGAATTATTCTCAAATTAATTTACAGGTGTTCTTTTTGTAGAACTTGGAAAAGTGATTCTAAAATTCATATGAAATAATAGATGAAAACAAAGACATTTTAAGAAAGAAGTTATGGTAGAGGGAACTTGTCTCTCGAAATATTAAAACACATTATAAAGCTAAAATAATTATAACAAAAATTGTCATAGAAATTACAGATAGTTGGAAAAAATTCCAGTGTGTCATAACCCAAAGAGGAGGGAAAGACTGTTTAATGAATGACGTTGGGATGTGGCTTTCTGTAAATTCAATTTTGTTCAAACTGTAAACTTAAAAAACATTGCTTAACACCCCTCTTCTTTATGTCCCCTGTGCCTCTCACCAACTCAATCAATTGCCAAATATTGTTCATTTTGGCTTTGAAATGTCTGTTGAATCTATTTTTTTTCTGTTTCCAGTAACAACAACTTTGTCATTAGTTATTACTGGTAGCCAGAAGTAGCTGTCATCATTTCTCATCTGTTGCTGCGATAGCTCACTTACTGGGCTTCTGGCATCCACCTCTTCCAATTTTACCTTCTGTTGCCCCAGTGATCTTTTGAAAACATAAATTTGATCCTATAAGCCTCGTGCTTAAAACCTTTAAATGGTTCCCATTATTCTTAGGATAAATATTAAAATTCTTAATATGGTGCAAGACTCTGCATAGTGTGCCTTGCCTATCTCTCCAGCCTTATCTCGCATTAATCTTTACCTTGTAGTCCATGCTCCAGGTACTGTAGCTCTCTTCCCAGTGCTTTAAACTCTACCATACTTCTGCTCCCAAGGACTCAACAGTTCCTTTCCTTTAAGGCACTTACATCACTGTATATTTAACATTTGTCAGTCTGATTATTTGATTTATGTCTGTCTTCACCAACTAAACTATAAATTCCACTAGAACAGGGATCATGTCTTGTTTACCAGTACCTAACAGAATATATGCTTAATAAATATTCATTGAATGAATAACTGAATAAATAAATGAATGATAGATTCCCATACTTTATCCATTAAAATAAATTACAAATAAAATTCTAAATTTTAAATGTAAAAACAAAATAAATCTAGTTTTTAAAATTATAGATTACTTGGACAAATTAATAGATCTTAGGATGTGAACACTTTTTAAAAAATATTTTGGCGGAAATCATAGAAAAACATAGCACTGCTTAAAATATAAAATCAATAAAAATTTATATGTCTACTGATTGAATGTTTGTTTTAAAAATATATATCATGTTTTTAAAGGATATTATAGAAGAATAAACACATAACAGTATAAAGATCAGAGTATACATATATACACATATAAATATTATGATCCTAATTTTATAATTTAAAAATTGGTTAGAAAGAAATATACCAAAATGTTATCTCTGAAAGGTGGGCTTAAAAGTAATTTATTCTCTTCCCCATACTTTTTTTACCCAAAGTTTTTAATATTGACCAAGAACAACCAACCAAAGATATATACTTTTAATGGTCTTAAAGAATTACTCTGAAATTTTGCTGAGTACAGACAGATCATTTCATCAAACTTTCTGGAATGGAGAATAAACATGCTTTATAATCTAATCAGAACTTAAATGTGATTAAAATTATCCAGTTCATTTATATTAGAGTAAGAATCTTAAAACTAAAACATGGCAAAAATATTCCTAAAATGTAAACTAAAGAAAATCCTCAATTAAATACTAAACATTTTAATTCAACAGTAATTGAAAAAATCCACTATAACAATTATGCTCATAACAGGATTGCAAAGATATAAACTATTAATATAATATATAATATGTCATATCAATCGGATAAATTAGAAAATATTTATGATCATCTCAATAGATGCCCAAAAGGTGTTTACATCCACATGTAAAATCTTCAAGTCAGTGGGGATGAGAAATGATTCAATAAATGGTGCTGTAAAAACCAACTGGATGGACATTTGGAAAAAATCTGTTTAGTGTCTCTCGCTCATCTCCACGTATGAAATTCTGTCTATACAGGTAGAATTAAAATCAAGCAGTATAAATCTTGAAGACAATATAAGAGATTTACGCCAAATTTTTGAATGAGGAAGAACTTCAAAACTTAAAAAGGTATGAAAAAAATTAAAAGAGAAAATATGGATAAATTAAGTTATAATATTCATGATTATAGCCCCCAAAGTCCAACTTTTTAGATTAATGATCAAATATAATCTGAATTCTAAATAGAAAATTTGTCCAGGTGATATAAGCCAAGCAGACTTTTATAATAAGTGATAAATCAGAGACTTTCTTCATTTATTCCTTAGTAGTTTATGCAGGACTTAGCACATATATTAACATATTCTGAATAGATTCTACTCTTTTTTTTAAAAAAAATGTATCTTTCCCCCCAACTACTCTTGTAGTTTCAGCACAACACAGTGCTTGGCTAGGCACTAACTGAATATTTTTTGATCCCCAAATGATCATATTTCAATTAAAAATTAAGAAATTCTGGGTTTTTTTTTCTCTTTCCTATACATTACCAGGGCAAGAAATATCCTATGGTTTAGAATAAAATCCAGGGAGAAAACCCATGGACTCTAACTTGGGATAGGACTTACTAAATTACACAATTTGGCAAATCACTAACTTTTTTGCAGACAGGTTGATAATATGATATTGCGTGTGCCAAATCTATTTTAACATGAATTAATTAGACTGAGTCACTATCCTACTATTTCCCAAATTATTTCACAGAACATTAGTTCTGCAAAATGATCCGGAAATAAAAGATTCTTTGGCCATATTTCCCTCTTGAAGATTTATCATGCATATCAACATATTGAATGTTCTGAAAAGTTCCTCAATAAAAAAAGCCTGTTAAAATTTGTTTAACTCAATGTCTTGATCATGAAATTCTTTTATCATATAACCTCTATTAATATCTCTAATATTAAAGTACTTTTCTGTGAGAAACCATATTACCTAATTTCAAATTGAACTGATAACTATGCAAATGTTTTGGGCAAGGAGCACGTAGACATTGTCCAAACTTTGTTTTCTAACCAAACCAAATAGGCCCATATGGTTAAAACAGGCCCAATTCTCTTAACTACATATTTTTATAGCTTATGGGTTTTTGTTATATAAATAAGTTTGTTATATAAGTCAACACATATTAACATTTTTCTTCATTTTTTCAACATTTTTAGAAATTTAAACCTTAAGTTTTAAAAGACATTGGTGCAGATATAAGTAACTTATTCAGGTTAAATCAATAAAATTTTTTTAAAAAATCTGAAATGGCAGGATTTATACGGAATACAATATTGCAAGAATGAGTCAATTTTTAGCCTATTTTAATAAAATCAAATATTACATCCTAAAGTGTTATATTTTATGTTTAACTTTTACTGTTATTAATTTGAAATTTATTTCTCTGTGAAATAGAGAATTTCATCAGCACACATTTTAACAATTTAGATTTAAATAAGTAATTGCTAGAACTTGGGATAGTCACTTAATTCTTATAAATAAGTCACTTAACTCTCTATGCCCCTGTTCCCTTATTTATAAATTAGAAATTATAGTTGTGGCTAATTCATACAGCTACGGGTAAAATTAAAGAAAATAATACTTGTAAAATTTTAGCATAATGCCTGGCACATAATTCTAAATAAATATTTGTAATTATTGGACTATCTTAAGTTTTAATTCTAATTCTGATATTAGGCAAGTTATCCCAAATAACCCAGTGTTTGTATTTTTAAAATGCTATCTAGCTCATAGGACTTATGTAAATATTTTGCAATTAAAAAAACAATATTTTGAAAAATCCTTAGATACCACCTGACAATTTAAAAAATGCTTCCCCTCTTTAATTTTTCTCCTTTTCAAAATAATAAAAATTACCAGTTAACTTTTCACAAATTTTTAAGAAACTTTCCATTTTACTGAAATTATAAACCAAGAAACACCCTTGGCTTTACTAAGAAATGAGTATGCCATGACTAAGTTACTATAAGATTGTACCAGTTTCACTAATAAATAAACTGAAAATGATTGGCTCAAGTCACAGAGAATTTATGGATAAAGCAAAACAAGCTGTGCAATTTCTAATACTCAGTTCATCATCACATGAAATAAAAGCCCAGGCTATATACAACTACTTACACCCAAGTAATCACAGAAATAGTAGATGTACTATAGCATTATTGGTTATTGCTTGTTACATGCTCTAGAAAAAAATAAAGGACTACCAATATTCTTAAGACTTTAGTTGGCTTAAAGAAATAATTAAAAGATACTTTTCACATCTTCAATTCTGCTTTGGTTAAAAGTAAAAGACAAAATAGTATAATCATTATATACTCTAGCAGGACAGTAGCCTGAATTCCAAATGTTTACATTGTCATTTTGGTTCTACCACAAACTAGTAATGTGACCATTTTAAATTAATCTTCCTGGTTAAATTGTCTCAACTTAAAATGAGGAAGATAACCTAAGTAACTGCTGAAGTCCTTTACTTAGAAGCAGCATGGGACTGCAGAAAAAGCATGGATTTAGGAGTCAGAGCTGGGCTCCATCCTTATGCTTTAATATCTACGGGTTCTGTATCTTCAAGAAAATTAACTTCTCCAAATGAAAAAAAATTTTTTTTTCAGTGAGAAGTAAATGAGATAAAGCATGTAAAGTCCCAGGCAGGTGCACAGGGAAGTGCTGAATAAAAGTTAGTATCTCCTTGTCAAACCTACATTTCTCTTGTTTCTTTTAGAAACTTTGACTTTGTCTTTGGACTGGCTTAGGTTAGTAACCAAAAAGTAAATATTTTTCTATTTGTTTTAAACATTAAGAGACATAAAAAATCAAATTACATTTAATTTAATTACACATTTAATGAATAACCTTCGTCGAAAATAATATTTATATGAAACCATGGCTCTCCTGGTAAACCCAATAAGTATAGTTTTCCTCCTACTATTGTACACAGCCACCTTCTCAGGAGTCTAAAATATTTCTGGTGTAAAGTTTAAGTGCAGATTCTATTTATAGTGTTTGAGCACATCCCACGTGCCCCCGCAGCCCGGACCTTCTGCACACCTGAGGGAAGAGGTCCAGAACTAAGTATTTCTATTAGCTGTTGATAAATTTGGGGGAATTCATGACGAGAGTAAAACGAGAGCTTGTATTTCTGGAAGGTGACACAGTAACGGGGCCTTGGTGTGATTGGAGAATTATCTAATTAATAATAAGGAGGAGAAAACTGTGAAGCCACTTACCTGAGCGGGAAGCCTCGGACTAAACCATTCCTCCTAGCGAGTTCCTATTTGAGAGAGAAAGATGATACCGAGTTTAATTTTTCACCTTAGAGTCACTTATTTTACTGCACATATTTTTTATTGTAATTGATTCTATTGATTTAATTAGTGATAATGAGTTCTTTTATTAAATAAGGGGCTAAATAAGTTATATTTCTAAGGAAATCCCCCCACCGCTCTGTAAAAATGGAAGAGCCCACTGGCCGTCCTTGTGGTCCACGCTCAGCTCAGCTAGTGACTCTGCATGTGGCTTGCTGGCTGTATGTGGTTGTATCTTCGGCTGTGTGGCTCTGTGTATTGTGTATTGCGGAGGAAGGCAAGGGGCTGTAAATTACAGTAAAGTGAAGACAATTTTCTTATTTAAAGAGTTGGTTCATTCTAATAGATTTTTTTTCATGTTAATAATGAAAAAAGAAGGAAAATATTAAGAAAGATCATATTGGCGTTAAAGATACTCGAACTACAATGAACCTGTTTTACTTTTACATTTTACATAATTGACAATGATATGAATTAAGCGATTCCCAAGAATAATTTTCTAAATATAAAGTATTAAATATGGAGTTTAAAGTTTGTGAAAAATGAAATGTGAAGTATATCTTTCAAATGAGAATAGCTTTGTTTTTCTGACTTTAATTATAACACATAATCACTGTTTGAAAAATCAAAACAATACATAAAGGCATAAGAGGAGAATAAAATCAGCTGAAATGTCACCACTCAGAGATAAGCACCGCGAAAATTTTGTTAAACAACTTTTTAGTCATCTTATAGTACATACACACACACTCAGACACACATATATACACATTTACATGTAATTTTACATGACTGGACATTCTGTAAGCATACTGCTTTGTATATTGCACTCTAATGAAAGAATATGTTGTGTACAACACATTATTTTATATGACTGGGTAATATGGTTGAATGATAAGTTTTTTAATCAACCCCTGTTGAAGGACAATTAGATCGTTTCCAATTTTTTTAAATAACATATAAATAACACTATAAAGAATATCCTTATGTATAATCTTTTAGTACTTGCTGGATTATCTCCTTAAGATAAATTTCTAGAAGTGGTATTGCTGGAGCAAAAAATTATACCCTTTTAAAATTTTAGTATATGTTTTCAAACTGCCCTCTAATAATATATATCAATTTACAATCCCACCAAGTACAAGTACAAGAGAATGTTCTTTTCTCAACATTCAACATGACTAAGTATTATAAATCCTTTTAAACTTTGACTATCCAGAAAGTTTTTCTTTCTTTTTTATTGCATTTCTTTTATTATTAAAGCTGAATATCTTTTATGTTTATTGTCCATTTGCATTTCATCTTCTGACAGTTTTCATGTCATTTACATATTTTTCTATAGTGGCAGCCATCTATCTCAATTATTTGAGCTCTTTGTATATTGTATTAATCTTTTGTTTCTATTAACAAATATAAACATGGTTTTCTGAGTTATTTTCCTTTTAATTTTGCCAATGAAGTATTTTAGACATATATTTATTTAAAATTATTAAATTTGTATATTTTTACTGCCCTGACTACTTGATTATAGAATTGTGTTTTAAAATGTAAAAATACAAAGAACTATAAATGCAATACTTTTCCTCAGGTTGTCAGCCCCCTAGTTACTGAGGTATGTCATGGCAACTATTTTGAGTGACTTATCCTCTGCCCTCACCAAAGTAGTTTTATAAAAGTCTATCCATAAAGTTTCATTAGAATGTCACAGCCTAATAATACGGCAAACAGAAAGTAATCCTAATCTAAGGGATAGCTCACATGCAATAAGAGACAGTTCATTTTCACATTATTTCATCTTTTCCAGGTACCCAGAACCTTCATACAGACTCGACTCTACCCAAGGAAAGCATCACACTCTGAAGCTTCCAGCCTCAGAAAAGTATATCAAGCTTTAAAACCTCTCAAACTTTATATCCTGATAAACATCACCAGGTCCGTGCCTCATTGCCTTAGGATATTAATAGTTAATATCAACTGCCACTGTTCTAAATAACATATTCATGAACATTGTTTTATGAAAAGCTTTTTCTTTCTTTTGTCTCTGAAAAAAAATCACAAAAATGGGATTATTGGATAAAAGGATATAAACATTTATACAGCTCTTATTACCTAGTATTTTATTTTCCTCTAAATGGACAATACCACTAAAATTGTTTGTTATCATTCCATTTTAGCTTTAATAGTTTTTAGTTTTATTAATAATCATTTATGTTAGTTTACTAGGCATAAAAGAGAAGTGTGTTATAGTTTTAAGTCATATTTTTTAAATTTCTCCACATGCCTTAGGTTTTTTTTCTCTAATACTCATCGGGCACATGCTTTAGCTTTTCACTTTCTTTTGTGTTTATTTTGTAATAATTATTAATTTTTAATAATTATTAGAAAATTTGTTCTGTAGCTCGAGAGATTCAAAAATAGATAAGAAAAACTAGGATAATTCCATTTTTTAAAATAAAGAAAATGTAGAAAAATAAGTAAAAGTACAAAACAACACATTCTATCTTTAATCAGTGGACTTACTTCACTTTCTTTTAATCTTTAAAGTCATTTAACATGTCTAGTCCATTTTAGAATTGGCCCTAAAATGTATATATTTTCCACATGGCAAGTAGAATGATCTTTTAGATATACAAGCTTAAAACTACTTAAATTAAAATCTCAAATCCGCTTTTGAGCCCTGAGCCCCTCCACAATCCGACCTCTGTCTGCTCTTCCAGTTTCAGCATGCCACCCCTACCCTCACTCTCAATACTTGGTCTTCTGTTAGTTCAGGACATCTCATGTCATTAGTACCCAGTACACTGTTCCTTCTGCCTAAAAGCTTTTCCCATACCCTCTTCGCCCAGCATATTTTCATTCTTCAGTGGGCTCTTGGAACATCTTGTAGTTTGGTGTAGGTGGTCATGGAAAAATCTCTAAAAAAAAACCAATTACATGGAGATCAAGTTAAGAAAAATAACACAAAAACATATAATTAAAACTTATCCCTAGAAGCTTCATGAAAATGAGGGGGCTTGAAATTTAATATCACAGTATATCCACCTTTGGGTGTAATATCTTGCCTTACCTCTATTACAGGGTCATGAGAATCAAAAGAGATAATATATCTGGAAACAAATTGAAATATAAAGCAGACCCAAGTGATTATTATTTTTCTTGATTTTTTTTTATAGCTATAGCAGCAATAGACATTTAATCTCAATGAGTTGACAAATTTTACCTGAGTTGACAAACAAACAAACTTAGTCATTTGTTCGTTTAATTTATGGACTACTCTTTAGGGGATGTTAGCCTGTCTCTACTGCGTACAAGTTGGCCACAGAAATACATTTTGCTTGAATCAATACATTTTCCTTAAGGCTATTAGTTACATTTAAATATACATATTTGGATGGTCCTGTGGTGTTCTCCAGTAAAAGTAGTTAAATGATTAGATATGTGAAAAGGTGTCGATGAGAGTAATTTTATTGTCATTGGTAGATATTGATTTGTTGTTATTTACTCCACCTGTACTTGTAAAAAGAGATTCAGCTGATAAGTGATAGAGGAGGTCTCTATGGGCAGTGGGCTGAGCAGAGGGCAGGAAGATAAGT
This sequence comes from Pteropus vampyrus, assembly GCF_000151845.1. Classification (NCBI taxonomy): domain Eukaryota; kingdom Metazoa; phylum Chordata; class Mammalia; order Chiroptera; family Pteropodidae; genus Pteropus; species Pteropus vampyrus. The sequence continues at coordinate 577,528 of NW_011889279.1, read as the reverse complement.
TCTTGGAGCAGAGATAAAAGAAGACAAAGACAAACTCATTATATTTTGCAGTTTGTCTTTGGACTAGCCTGAAACCAAAGACATAATGATGAGCATCATTTTTCTATACTGTTATGAAATGTTTTTATTATTTTACTTTTCAATTGCTTTAATTAAATGCAAATAAAAATTTCTTCTATTTTGTAGTTCAGAGTAAAATAAATCTGTAATGGGCATTCATCTTCAGAATTTATAAATATTTGAATATATATTATGCCAATTATTCCAAAATTGTATTTTCACAGTATTTCTTATAGTTATTCATTCATTTAACAAATATTGATTGAACACGTAACTAATATTATTGAGAAACCATTTAAATGCTAGGGATGCAGTGGACAAAAAGAAAGAGTTTATATTTCAGTGGGTGAAAACAGTTGATAAATAAAAGAACAAATAAATAATGAATGTACAAGTGTAATAAGCACTGTAAAGAAAAATAAAGAGGATGGAGAATGGTGGCAGATGGTTGGAGCAAGACCTGTCTATAGAGACAACATTTCAGAGATGTGAATGGAGTGAGAGGTGAGCTGTGTGATTGTCTGGGGAACAGTTTTCCAAGACAAAAAAAAAAAAAACCAATAAACAGAAAAGAAAACAAGAGTAAAGATGAGTAAGATATACAAGATGAATAAGAATTTGGCATGTTCAGGTACAACAAGAAGGCTATTTTGTTCTTGGAAGAGTAGAGTTTCTGAAAGAGTGAACCAAATGACAAATCTCTATTCTCCTGGAATTTACATCATACCACAGGGAGACAGACAAAATGAATAAACTATCACATAGGTGTATGTTGAGTGATGAAAAGATGATAAAGAAAGCAGATCAGGAGAAGTGGGAAGAGAAAGAAATGAGTGTTGTTTTAGATAGAGTGGTGAAAGAAGTCTCCTTAAAGGAGACAACATTTGAGCAGAACCTTCAGGGAGTGAACCCTGCAGATACCTGGAGAAGAGTGACACGCAGAACAGTAAGTGCAAAGGCCCTGAGATGCTTAGAGAAAAGCAAGGAGTATGAGAAGAGTTTGCAGAACTGCTTGGTGCTTGTAGATCTTTAGGTTTATTCTTGGTGAGTTGCAGTGTCAGTGGGTCGTTGTGAGCAGAGGAGTAACATGATATGACACCTTTTAAAAGGATCACTCTATCTACTGTTTAGGGGACAAGAGTGGAAGGCTACGTGAAAGGCTGAGGTTTTGGATTAGTGGAGGTGGTTAGAAAGGGATCAGAGTCTGGGTATATTTTGAAGGTAAAGCTGACAGGATTTATAAATGGATTAGCTGTGGGGTGTAAGAAATTAAGTACCAGTTGTACAGCACTAGCAAAAATCCAGGCTGAATTATGTATTTATAAATGTAATTCAATTTGAAATGCTTATATTATTCACAGATATTAATAACACAAATCTAGATTTAATGAATCCATTCAACTAAGTTCCTTTAAATGTGAAGGTTTGACTGAAACGTGAAAAATAATTCTCTTGGCTTTTATTTAGCATCTGGCCATATGAGTAACAGTCATAATTAAACCACTTGGCAACAAATTCGCCAAATACTTGTTGAGCTTGGCATTGTACCAAGAACTGAGGACACATGATCAATAAGCTACTGATCTGGATTCATATTTAATCTTCAAAATTATGATTGTTTTAGGTAGGTACTCTGATATTAAGATCCATGCTAGTGTCTGTGACAGTATTTTATAATATCACAGTGTACTTTTAAAAATACTCCCTATTATAATGCTGATATGGGGAAATAGGGCTTCCTTATAGGCCAATTTAGTTGTGTGGTCTTTATTTGTAAATTGTTTTAATTTTCTTGGGATGGAGTATGAATTAAAATCCATGTAAGGTAATAATGAACCATATGATAAAGGAGTTTTGTGTACATTTGATTCAAGTTAATGATGCTTGATTTAGGATTCTTCTTTGGTGATCAGATAAGAATACTATTTGAAAGAATCCATTACTATATAACTTTTACCTTAATTCCTAGCCAGAATCGTTATCTGATTATTTTGGAAACATTCTTAGTTCATCCAGTGAATGTTGTACTACCTCTTAGAACTTCATCTCTTTAAGATCACATTATAGTATTTTTATAGTATTTTCTCACTTTTATTCTTTTTATAGTGTCTAGAGTATCATTGTTGGCTCTCTTTTTCTGAGAATTATGATACCTCAGCGAACGCTTCTGTTAGTGCCACTTAGCTAATTGTTATGATTAACTTGAGTCCAATTTTAGCTTATTTTACCAAATTACAAAGATAAATTCACCTATATTTTTAATGAATTTACTTAAAAAAATTAAACTACCCTTTATTCTTATTGTTGGTCTGTACTAATTAGTGAAGAATTGTTTTCTGACACTGATATAGGGAGAGAAAGATAGATTTAGTCTTATAATGTATGCCTGTCATGCTTTGAATTGATACTTTGCACATTGTTTTAAAATATATTTCAGGGAAATTAATATTGAGAAGGTGTTCAAATCATTAACTTTTTCATGAGGACTTGTGCAATTTTTCTTTTCTAGTATAATAATTTATCTGGAATTATTTTGTTGTTCTGATGTAATTACTGTAAATCCTTGCATATCCAATACCCACCTTTCGACAACTCTGGATTTCCAAAAACAATTCCGAACCTATGATTAAACAAAATAAACATTGCAAAGAGAAGTGTCAAACCAAAGCTTAAGCCTTCTGCACCATGTGGGTTGGGTTGACCATACCAACAAACAGAGAAACACAAAACAAAACCACCAAAGTGTTCTGATCGATTGATCCTGCCCATAAAAGCCATTTTGCTAAGTTTTGTTAAATCTGTGAAGGAGAGGATTACTGCCGAGGAACCAAAAGAAGAAAGAACAGGAGAGGAAAGAAGAGTAGATAGTAAAGAAGAAGTAGCAGAGGTTAGAAATGGCAGAAATGGTCAAAAGAAGCTGTGGGCATGGTGGCAACAGAGAACAGCTTGATGAGTAGACATAAGTGGTCAACTCTGCAGCCCACGTGCTCCGGAGCTCTTAAAAGCTTTCGACAGCTCCTTGGTGAGACTATTTGCAGGAGAGAATCACCACACATGCATAACCTTTCTAAAGGCGTATGTTGCATATCTGTAAAATGTAGTGGAATAAATTTCTTTCACACTAACATGATAGAGAGCCATACTTTTTTCTGTTTTTGTTCTGTCAATGAAAAATATCAAGTAATAAACAGTTTAATATTTCATGAATAATTGGTTGTGCCATGCTTTTTTTGGTTAAAAAAAGGACCTGTAAATGTCTTCCTTTACTGTAGAAATACCAACTCATAACAATTTTTCTCTCCTATTGGTTAAATTTATTGTGAATAGCTAAATGGCAAACTTTTAAAATCTAAATCACATTTCTGCCTTAAATATTTGTAGAATTAAGTAGAGTATAAATAAATAAAGTCATACCAAATGTAATTTGTATTCTTCGTAATGGCTTTATAACCTTTATAATTAACTAGCCAAAATAAACATCTTTGTATTTAGCTCAATAACCTGGACTTCACTGCATTCCTATTTTTGTTTCCTCTTCAATGTATGACATCTAAGAATGAATTAATGTGAAAAAATATGATTTGTGTATGATTCATTTTTCTGTAATCTACTAAAATATCTTCAACTTTCAATAGCTAGTAAAAAAATTAAATCTTTACCCTAAAATGATGATTTTCAAAATGTATTTTGTCTAGCTGTGATAGGCAGAATACTGTTCCCACCTTCCCAAAGATGTTCATGCCCTAATCCCAGACTTTGCAGATGTGGCTAAAAGTATGAACTCTGAGATCAGATCATCCTGGGTTATTCTACTAAGCTCAATCTAATCAGGTAAGGCCTTAAAATTGGAGAACCTATCCTGGCTATGAACAGAGAGAAAGTTTATAACAGAAGGGTCAGAAACATGTGATGTGAGGAGGACTCTGCTGTTGCTGGCTTTGAAAATAGAACAAATGAGCCACTAGTGAAGGATTGCAGAAGGCCTCTAGAAATTGGAAGAAGAAACAAATTCTCTGCTAGAGCCTTTAAAAAGGAATGCAGTTCTGCTGACACCTCGATTTTTGACCCAGTGAGACCTGTGTCAGACTTCTGACCTCCAGAACTGTGAGATGATAAATTTGTGTTGTTCGATGTCACAAATGTGTGGTAAATTGTTGCAGCAGCATTAGAAAACTAGTACTGTAGTCCAAGGGTTGGAGGAGGTATCTCTGATAGCGATATAAGGCCTAGGGAAGGCCACAAGCCCACCCATGATCTTCACATTTCCTGTTTGCATCTGCATATCCCTTCAACCACTTAACGGCCATTTATAATGTTATTAGAATTCCATGAGAGATTTATTTTGGGGAAAAAATACTGTTTAAAATTGAACACAATATATGATATACAATACTGACTTGGATTCAAATCACAGCTCTGATACTTAACATATATAATTCTGAATCTCAATTTATTCATCCATAAATTAAAAATAATAGCAGTACCTATCATTTATTGAGTGCTCTACGCACCCAGCACTATACACAGTATGTTTTCTGAATTAATCACTTAACCCTCCCAAACTAAGACTAGTAATAATGTGGTAGGTACTCTTATTATCACCATTTTACAGATGAGGATATTGAAGAACAGAGGTTAAGTGAGTGGCAGAATCAGAGCAATCTGGCTACAAATCCTGAGATCTTAAACAGCTGTACTTTGCCCGGACTTTGTCACCTCCTGTGATATAACTAAACAGAAAAGAAGCAGCAACTTAGAAACTCAGGCCACCACCAGTGTGAAATTTTCTTCACCTCACAC
>NW_011889279.1:563048-571218 GCF_000151845.1 Pteropus vampyrus | reverse complement strand
TGGCCCAGGCTGTTTCTTGTTTTTGAGAGAATTTCTTTTCAGCTCCTGGGTCTTCTGAAGATTCAGGTAGTACAGAACATTGAAGATAGGCTGATAAAGTTGTTCAGGTACCTGTAAGTCTCAGGTGCAACTCAAACAAATTCTTTGATTGCTGTGAGTTTTAGAGGACTTTTTCACCAATGATCTGGAGGGGGTATGCCTTTTCCTTGTTAGATCCCTGAAAATAATAGGTCATTTTATAAGCCAGTGAGTGAAAGTTTCAGATGTCAGTCAGAATTATTTTTCAGCAAAGTCTCTTTATTCTCTACACAAAGTAATATTAATAAATAATGAAATATTACTTACACTAGTTACTCAGCCCTCTGGTGGTGAAGTCTCTTTCCTTAACTGTTGAATTATTTCAAAGATCCAAACATGAATTAGAGATCCTGTATTCTTTCCCACCCCAGCCACCTTTCCTAGGAGAGATAGAAAGAAAAGAGACCTTTCTATGTGGAACCTCACATCCGCAAACAGGTTATTGCTTCCTTCCTAATGACCTTTGATTAATAGTTTTACTTTCGCATGTGAAGCATTGAAAGGCAGCTTCTATCAGAGATTTTCTATTAGAGATGACTCAGTGTAAGCCACACACATAGACAAAATTAGTAGTCCCTGGACTATGTTATTTCCTTGTTATCATTTATGTAAATAATTTTATTAGAATTGGAAAACCTTACTGGGCTACACTCTATTGATGAAAGTTTAGAAGTTCATATGTTTACCAGCAAGGAAACATTGTAACATGGCAAATGCCAAGAAAGCCCCAACCAAGCTGGCCTAGTTTTTCGGGATTATTTAAGGGTCTCGGGCATTCCATCTCGAAGTCTCCTATACCTCTAAACCAACTCTGTTCAAAATAAGTTACTGTAAGCCTGTGACTCTCAGTCTTCTGGGTTCCTTCCGCCTTTAGAGGCTTTGGTTTCACCAGTCTGGCATGGGGCTGAGGAATCTGCATTTTTAACCAGCCCTGCAGCTAATTCTGATGCAAGTGATCTGTGTTTATACATTGGAAAAAATCACTTTATAAGGGCCTCTTACATCTTGATTTTAAAATTATATTAGGGATATCATTCTTTAATATACTTTCCTGAAAACGGATTCTAATGTTGATGGTAGAGTCTGGGAGGAGATTGAATACTTTAAAAGTTGGCACATCACAATGGTAGGGAAAGCATACTTAAAATGGGGACTTTGCAGGTATTTAATTCTTTATAATTTCATAAAGCTTCCTTTAAAGTAATAAAATCTCGTCAGAAATGAAAATAGGTGCACAACATAAGAAGAAAAAAATAGAAGATGAAAACATTTCTATTCAAAAAGAGTATCATTAAAAGCTTTAAATAGTCCTTGAAGTTAAGTGGAACAGGCAAAGTATCATCTTTTAATTTTCAGAGAATCAGCTAAGATTTTCCACTGCAAGTAACAGATCATCCAACCCTTAATTGCATAATCCATAAAGACGTTCAATTATATCCCCAAACAAGCCTGCAGATAGGGGATTCCAGATATGGAGCTCAGTGGTCCAGGCTCGGTGTTCTCTGCCATCCTCAGAATGTTGGCCCATTGTTCCAGACTTACCACTTCATGGTCACACGATGGCTACATCTTCAAACATTCAAGGAAGAATAAAAGGATTATCTTACTTTGGGCAAAATTGTTGCTTAAAGTGTACTCAGCAGACTTCCCCTCATATCTCATTGATCAGAAGTAGCCAGAACTGGGTCACACCAAACATTAACAAAGGAGAATGAGATTACACTCTTGGTTTATACCAGTTATGGTTCATGCTCTGGTCTGGAGGGAGAATCCACCTTCTCTGAAAATGCTGTTGCTAGAAAAAAACTTATGGTCCTTTAAGTTGATATATAAATTATAAAAAACTGGGGAAATGACAATAAATAGGCAACCAATCATGTCTTCCTTGATTTTTAAATTATCCTTTAGATGTTAGTGGTTGCAGAATCCTAGGAAGGCATTGAGAGTTGGATGGTAGAGTGGGAGAGAGAGGTTATGGTCAGAATTCTTATGGGGATGATGGTGGTGTGGGATGGGATGGGAGTGTGTAAATGGGAGATGACTCGATGAAACATTTAGCTTTCTTTTTTGATATTTTGGTTAGTCATGCCAGAGTTGAGGAGGCTTTAGTAAAGACTAGAAGTGTTTGTAAAGCTTATATTGACACAAGGAATAATAAAATAAAAGTGACAGCCAGCTTGTAACATCTAAGCTAATAACCTTTAGTTATTTCCAGAACCTACTTTTAAAATTGCTTATTGCAATAATTAAGTATCTTATCACCTTTTACTCTTGACTTCTTACAACTCTCATAAAAGACTACAGTAAATAGTACTGTATAGTGTCTGCTTTAATCTTTAACTCTGGGGATCACAAAAGATATTTAGACATGTTAGAAAAAGAAATGGCAGCCATTTGTTTATTTTATACTTTGCTTTGTTTCAAAAATACTTGAAGTGGCTTGAAAGAATGCACTTAATACATGAATATAATAATAAATGGAAATGTCAGCATGACACATAAGTAGGACAAAAGTACTGTTGTTTAGTTATATATAATGCAAAATAATGAAAAATTAATTTAGCTCTTTTCTGAGAGATTAATGTTAGACTTTCAAAGATTATTATTTCAAAATTAAAATCTAAATTATTGTTATTGGGAAGGCTTGCTTTCAATTTCGTTCTCATTAAAGTTATTTCAAACAAAGAAATTTGTTTCTTTTGTGACATAATTTCAGGACAATAAGTTTGAACATTAATATACATGTCAGTACACTTAATGGTTATTTAAACTTTTAATTGATAAAAATTGAATTTCTATTTCAGAAGTAGAGTTTATATTTAATAACTATTGACATTTTAAACATTTAAAGACAATTGATATGAGCCTTTTGATGTTGGTGAAATAGGTACTGGTTCATCTGATGTTATAATATCTTAATAGATATATGTTATCATTTTACGAGGAAGTTAAATTTCATTTAAGTAAATTGAAAGTTTCTGTTGCTTCAAAATAATTAGTGCAATGCAATGCTCTTCAGCTTTTATAACTGTTTTAACAATATCATCTTAAAGTATGAAAGAAACAGACAACAGTGTGTAATATTATCTTTTTAAATTAAAGCCTTCCCTTTGGAAAATAAATCTGGAAAATGACCCAATAATAGGGATTCGCTGGAATTTTTTTCCAGCTAAACAACAGTAAAGATTTTAATCTCCTTTTTCCTCAAAATCAAAAACTTTTCCATCTGTGTTAATGGCTTTAAAATTTTAACTTTAAGCTGAAATAGTTAGAATATCAAATTCTTCATATTGAACTTTATAATGGAAAACAAGCTCCATCTAAATTATAGTTGTTTTTTTTTGCCAATGATATATGCATATATGAATGTCTATATTCTATATATGTGTGTGTCTATGATCTGAGAAACTATTCATAGTCATTTAAAATATGATTTTGAAGAACTAAAAAGTAAAGTAATTGAAATAATTGTATAATGAATTCTCATTTATTCAAGAGTTTTTTAATTATTTAGGTTGATTGAGAAAACCAAAACGCATAAATCAAGTAGCATAAAAAGTTATCTATGAAGGTTGAGCTGAAAAGGAACATTCTAACCAAGTCTGAGCAAATAATATTAGATTAGGTAGTGACTGCTGAGAGTTAAGTATTTAAAGAGAGATACACTGAAGTGTGCCATATACTTGCCTTCTTCAAAATTTACATGCAATATATATAACACTTTACTTAGTAATGTTATTGAAATATAAGTATTTTATAAGAAGTTACATTTTGGAAAGGGAAAAATAACCTGGAAAATTCATGATCAAACCTCCAATATCTCCTTGTATCCTCATATCCTCACTCAAGTGAAGTGTTGTTTTTAGACGAACAGAATGGGCTCCTTTTAAAGTCCAACTTCATCTTCTCTTGTCCATTAAAGTACATCTCCAGCAGTTCTCTCTTTCCTACATTATCAGTTTTTCCCTCTCACTATGATCATTGTCGATAGCATACAAAAGTTCTATTTTGTTCTGTCACCTTTACTTCAAACTGGAAACATTTACTGAGCATCTATTATTTGCATCTGCTAGTGCTGGAGGCATGAAAAGGAAAAAGAAACATTGCATACTATCTCTACAGCCGAGAAGTAGAGCTTTTCTAAGAAAGGTTTTAGAATTAAAGACTGAAGATGTAACAAGTAACAGTACTTTAATATTACCTGTAAATTTCCATAATAATATCTTTCTATTGACCAGGTAACATCTATAAAAGACATCATTTTTCTCAGAGTAAAATATTTATGAGGCTTTACTCGCTTTCTGTCACTAGAAATGATAAATTTGGACTTAATTGTAAATTCTCATGCATAGTACCTGGCTATTTTCCTTACAAACAACTGATAAGACTCTACTCCTTAAATTAAGGTTAGAGTAATAACAATTGCCACAATTTGTTAAATGTCAATAAATTTACCATATGCCAGACTCTTGGCACAGTGTTTTTATACATTTCTTCACTTAATTTTCACAGCAAACAATCCTGTGAGGTGCATAGTATTCTCTTAATTTATGGGTAGAAAACTGAGAAACGAAGCATTTTTTATTTTTAATAAAGGCCCTCCCCATGAGTTTTATGCAATTTTAATTTTAATTAGAATAACATACAAATTCTGGTTTTGGTAGTCAAAGACAAAAAAAAGTAGGCATGCAGATGGTCTGAATTAAATAAGCCACGTGCACTTGAGAATGAGCATTGTCTTATGAAAGAGTGCATGTCAATGGCTACAGTGGATTTATTGTGAGTGGTTTCTGCATGACACTAGAAACCCTGGGCAATGACAGGACAATTTAACCAACAGACAACTGGTACCATTAAAGAAGATGTAGGTAGGGGGGCATGAGTGAGAAAGGGGGAGGGTGTGCCCACGTATTGTTAGATACAGAGTACTTTTCAAATGAGGTGGTTTAGTCTTTTTTACTCCCAATTTTATATTTAAAAAAATTTAAACCTATAGAAAAGATGAAAGAATAGTACTATGGACAATCATATACTATTCACATAGGTTTAAAAATTATTAACATTTTGCTATATTTGCTTGTCTCCATAGATTTATATATATTTTTTTATTTTAAAAGTTAGTTGGAAACATCCTAATGTTTCAGCATGTATCTCTCAAGAACAAGGACATTCTACATAATAACAATCTAATTATCACACTAAATAAATTTCACATGAATCCATTATTATTATTATCTGTTATGCAGTTTATTTTCAAATAGACACCTCAACTCTCCCAATAAACTCTGGTATAAATCACTTGAAACTCTGCTTCAAAACCCAGTCACAGATCCTACATTTCATCTAGTTTTCAGGACTCTGTTTAGTCTCCTTTAATCTAGAACACTTCCCCAGCTTTTTTTTTTTCTAACATTGATCTCATGGAAGAATCAGGCCATATGTTTTGTAGACTCTTCCTCAATTTGGATTACTATAAATTTTTTCCCTTATGACTAGATTTACATTAAATATTTTGGGTTGGAATTGGGTTGTTATTGATCCTATTCTTTTATTGATTCCTATCTACATAATATATTTTATTTGGATTATAGATGATGTTAAGATTCATTTTAACAAATATTAGATTTCCTTAATAAATGTATTACCATAACTATGTTTCACTTCAGTAATTTGCATGCACATTTTAAATATTTATTTTTTTTTGCTGATAGTGCAATTTTACTCAAAGCTATTAAATGAGGTGAAATGTTGACTGTACTAATTGTCATGATTAAGAAATTCTTTGCAGATTAGCAGATTTCATATTTTCATAGACAAATTTTAAAATTAAGAATGATCAACCTAAAATGTTTGAATGTAACCAGCTTAAAATATGCATGTATATTTTGTGTACAAGACTAATAAATGCACCATATTATTTTTGTGTAGGCGATAATGTTCTAGTATTGTGAACCCTTTTCAGTAAGCCTTAATAAGTCTTTTCTGCAAAATGGAGTAAAGCTAACAAGGTGTTTGGTGAGAAATGCCAAAATTGTTAGTTATAGAAACAAGAAATAGAGAAAATCTGAAATAGCGCAACACTAGTTTACAATATTTATTTACAAATTGTTTTTGCATGCTTTACAATAATAATGGCTGCTGTTTATTGAGTACATGCCAGATCTTTTACGTCTATCTCTCGTAATTAGCACAAGCTTAGGAGGGAGGTGTAATTATTAACATTTTTTCAGATTGAAAACAGCAACTTTTAGCTATTATACCATATCTTTTTGGTTTTATCAGTCTACAAAAAAGCTATATTTTATTGCCATGATTGATGCTGTATTCTAAACTTAAGGGATTGTGTGTGTGTATGTGTGCATGTGTGTGCTTTTCTCATGAAAAAAAGAGAAGAATGAGCCTCAATTTACATCTTTGTAAAACTAGTTTTTGCTGTTTTCCCTTAAGAGAGGCTTTTATATTCTGGATAGAGCTCTGAGGATAGTCTTTTTTTTCTTGTTTATTATTTTTTTTCAATAAAAAATATTAATTTGGTATAATATAAACAGTTATAGCAAGAGCCAAGATGGCTAAGAAAGCTGCTGTTTACATTCTTTTCCTTAATAAGTGTTATGTTTGCTTTGGCTAAATTACTGCTCTGACAAATTATCATCTTTGGTACATTTTTCTGTATAAAAATTGATGTATAAGTCTCAAGAGTGAAGACTTAATTTTAACTTTTAAATTTTAAGTCAAATTCTGAAATGAATGTAATGATTAACTATAATGTTTCTTTAGTTTATTTTATAAATATCTTCAAAATAAACTATGGTTAAATTCAGAAAATTAAACATCGAAGGCAGGAAGTCCATACAGTAAACTCACTTATTATTAGTGCTTAGTTATCAGATGCCTTTAGTTTAGTTCAAATTTTTCCCCAGCATCTGCATGATCTTCTACATCTGATGTGTTAGAACAACCAGATCTGTAGAATGAAAAAATGCAGTGTGTTAACAAATTGACTCAAATATTAACAGTAAAAGATTTCTCCAAATGTCAAGCTAACCAATCTGATGGAGGCAGGTCTGAGCGAAAAGGACCTCTGGACATAAGCACATGCATGAGGGATCAGAGAAAACCAGGATCTAACATGTGATGCAAGTGCCATGATTTGGCTCACTTATTTAGTTTGATGATTTAAAACTGTGATAAGAGGCAGGCGAAATGTGGTGTCAAATTCAAAACAAAGTGTGGTGATCTGCTTTGTTTTCAACGTGTTGCTCTCCAATGAAAACACTTTCCCATAAGTAAGACTGATGAGCAGATGGTGCTAATAAGGACAACTAAGTGCTAAATTTCTGGAAATGTTTTTGTTGAGTGACATCTTCAGACTGGTTTTAGCTAACATATATCTTAAGTCACGTGTTTCTAAAGTGCAATGGCATCAATATTTATGGTCACTGGAATTTTTATTTCCAAGAATGCGGACACAGACAAGATAAATAAAACCCCTTTGCCTCATTTCCAAAGATGGTATGTGAAGTTGAGTGGTGAGATTCTAACCCTTTTGGGATTCAGGGGCTCAGTCTTGGTCACTGGTTTCCAGTAACTGGTGCATGAAGAAATTTTCTCTAGTCTGCAGTGCAAAGAAAATATGCAAAACAAAAACAAAAACATAATAAGTTTTTCGGGGGCTGCTTCTTCCCTTTCTTAACTTTTATTTTCTTATTTTTTATTCTGGTAGTTTGGAAGTTATTGATCCTATTCTTTTATTGATTCCTATCTACATAATATATTTTATTTGGATTATAGATAAACATAATTGAATTAATCATAATAATTGTCGTCTTTGGTCTATGAATACTTCTTCTTTATTTTACTTTTTATTTTTTATATTTATTTTTACCTTGCCCTCCCAAAAATGTATGGTGGATATTCACCCAAGCCAAGAACCAAAACACTACCAATAATTTACATCTACTTATATATTCTTCCTTTATAACATCTCCCTGCCTGTCTCCCTCCCCCATGTATGCACTGCCTTCTCCCTCTGTGTGTGCAACTCCAAATTTCTCCTATTATAAGGATACCAGTCAGTTTAATTGAGTAACTC
>NW_011889279.1:552586-561527 GCF_000151845.1 Pteropus vampyrus | reverse complement strand
CAAAGCAACACGTTAAAATAAGTTATTAGAATTATAATTGTGAAAGAAATAAGTATTACTTTAGTAAAATATTAACCACATCAATATATTAAAATGGATTATATGATCTCAGGGGAAATAATAATGAATAGTTCAGACCCTAAATTACTAATTCTAAATACAGAAACAATAACTTTTGTATATTGCAAAAGCAATGACTATGTCACTGTGAATATATCGGTGAAGTAATAAAGACAAAAATATGCTGTTTATATTGTTTACCAATTCTTCCACTTTAATACACTTCCTCTACAACAACTTGTGGATATTTTCAACAACACAGGTTATTTGGCAGAGTTTTATCTTTAAAATTTCCTGTGGAATTACATAAAAATAAAATAATCTTGCATCAACAGCTAATTTATCATTTTTCTCAATCTCTGAGGGGATTCCCAGGAAATATAATGATGCACTTAAACTAAAAACTTAGTATATTGGGTATGAATACAGAAGAGAACTAACTACTCATGGAAATTTTTTCAAAGACTGCCTATGCCCTGGAAGGCGCAAAACTGGTAAAATACATATTTATCTGGCTCGCATAATCTCCACAGCCAGATGAATGAGTGATAAAATACACACTGATTCAGTGAATAATGTTGCTATCAGCTTTTACCTTAATTGTACAGTTACACTTGACCCTTGAACAACATAAATTTGAACTGTGTGGGTTGACTCATACCCGGATTTTTTTTCACTAAATATACAGTTGGCCCTCCCTATCCCTGGGTTTTGTATCCTCAGATTCAGCCAACCTCAGGTGGAAATCATCCAAGGTGGTTGAATCTGTGACGAGGAGGGCTAACTGTATACACTGTTCTATGCCTTTTAATATAAAGGACTTGAGCATCTGCAGATTTTGGTATCCATGGGAGTCCTGGAACTAATCCTCCACAGGTACCAAGGGATGATGGAGTTGAAAGAGCTCAAGTTATGTGAAGATTTTCAACCACAGGTATCAGGGCCCTTAACCCCCCACATTGTTGAAAGGTCAACTGTACTTGTTCTAATAGCATGGACTGTATTCACATGAAGAGATAAAACAAGGGAAGTAGAATCCTTTTATCCATATTCTAACTGGTATTTTAGAAGATGATGCCACTCAAAAATTGAACAAAAATAAAATCTTCAGTTAATCGTCTTTGTATTTTGTCTAATATTTTATCTAATTGTATCCATAATAACAAGTAGATAAAGCATCTGTATAGTGGAATTTTTGTCTAGATCTATTACTGTACTTACTTTTTTACATATTTTTTGTTGTGGTAAAGTGTAGATAATGTAAAAGAAACCATTTTAACTATTTTGAAGTATACAGTTCAGTGACATTAAGTATATTCACTGTATTTTACAACCATCTTTACTATTCATTTCCACAACTTTTTCATCATCCTAAACAGACACTTTATATACATTAATATAACAACTCCCAATTTCCCCTGCCCTTAGGTGCTGGTAACCTCTATTACACTTTGTGTCTCTATGAAATTTCCTATTCTAAGTACCTCTTTTAAGTGGAATTATATACTATTTATCATTTTGTGTCTGGTTTATTTCACTTAGCATAATTCTTTCTAGGTTCATTCATGTTGTAGCATGTATCAAAATCTCATTCCTTTTTAAGGCTGAATTACACACATACACAAAGAAAATTTTGGGTTTTTTTAAATTCATCTGTCTGTTGATGAACAAACACTTGAGTTGTTGCCACCTTTTAACTACTGTGAATAATGCTACTATGTACAACATTGGTGTACAACTGTCTGTTTGAGTTCCTGCTTTCAATTCTTTCGTTTATGTACCTGGGAATGGAAGAGCTGTATCACAAGGTAATTCTGAGTTTAATTTTTGAGGAACCACCATACTGTTTTCCACAGTGGCTGCACCATGGTACATTCCTACCAGTAATGCACAGAGTTCCAATTTCTTCACATCCTCACCAGCACTTGTAGTTTTCTATTTTTTAAATAATAGACTTCCTTAAGGGTGTGAGTGGTATCTCCCTAATGATTAGTGATATTGAACATCTTTTCATGTGTTCATTGGTCATTTGTATATTTTTGGCTAGTCCAGTTTGCTTGTCTGGGTCAGAGGATGGAGGTGGCTCAGATCTTCACTCTGAGGGATCTGAGCCATGATCAGGCCACAGTGAACTACGGCTGCTGCAATCATCTGCTCATAATTATCACATGCATGAAAGCACCAAGAGTTGCCCTCATGAACCCTTTGAACTGCAAACATAATCCTGCCTAGCTTTTCATGGTAATCAGAGTCTATTTTCTGTAACAGTAGAGTAAACTCTTTGACTGCTGGCTGAGGAGCCCAAAGAGACCAGATAGTAGTCATAGTTTCAAGTTCAGAAAAATTCTTATTGTGTTCTCTAGTAGAAATATGCCCTTGATAATGAGAATCTAATCTGACAAAACCTAAAGTTTCAGAAAAGGGAAGTACAAAATCTGAAGGTATGTCACTGGTAATGATGGTAATGAAGTGGCATGACTCTCACTTCTGCCTCTTGCTTTCTGGATCTATGTATTGCAACCATTGGAGACATTGCACCATTTATAAGTCACTGATTCAAAGCTTTTGATACAATTTTGGGACTGTGCTCCCTTGACCCCACCTCACTAATGTTGTCCTTCAATTGGAGGGTTACCTGAGCCTATAAAAGGTCATTTAACCATCTAATAAGCTAGATGCTTTGGAGTAAAGAGGTAAATATAGTGTATCTCATGCTCCTGTGCCCATTGACACACCACTTTTGTCAAAAAATGGGTCCCCTCAGAAGCAATGATGTGTCTACTGTTGTGCTGATATACCAGTCATTCTATACACCTCTGAAACTATCGGCCCTATCCCCAGCCAGGGTAGGGACTCACTAGGAATACCACAGTCTAGAGAAAATGCAGTGAGTGACTAGCGCTCCTGTCAGTACTTAAAAAATTCAGGAGTAGAGATCCCCATCATGTCCTTGTGCAATTCATCTGTTTAGTCCCTGTGAAACCTTTCAAATCAAAACCATTTCATGCTCCCACTACAATCATTATAATTAATATTACCCCCAGTAAGTACCAGAGCTACTGTGTATTCCAGTACCTCATTTTCTGCCTGCATTTCATTTCAATCTCTGAGAGTCTCAGGAATTGCAATGGAGTCTTATCACTGTTTATGAGTGATCCAGTTCCAAAATCTCAACCTAAGGGCCTGTTTTTAAGGGTTACTACTGGTATCAGTTGTCTTGGCTTAGTGTCTTAGATCGCATTTCCTAGAAAGTTACTCTGAGGTGGATATTTGCATGCAGGTGGTTTACTGGGGGGGCTGCCGGGAATGCCAAGAAAAGGTGCTGTCGAAGTTTGTAGAAGCCAGTGTGTAATGGGTTACCTCAGAGCAGAGTGGGATAGGAAGAGTCCACAAAAGGTATCTGGTGCTTCAGGAAATATCTGGCAGAATTTAAAATGTAAACGTATTGTGATCCACAAGTTTCACTTGCAGGAGTTAATTTTACAGGAACTTGTGCTTCTAGGTGCAAATATCTATGGGAATTGGATAGGCTCTGGGGCCAACTGCCTGGGATTAAGGCCAGGCTCTGCCACTGTAAATGAGGCATCTTTAAAGTATGTCATGTCTCACATAGATTTACTAAGAGTATTAAATAAGTTAAAACATGCAATAGGCTTTGCACCGTGACTTGCACATAGTAAGATCTCAATGCATGTCAGTTATTATTAATATTATTATTACGAGGATATTTATTGAAGCTACTGTTTGTAGTGACAAAGGATAAGAAACAACCTAAATATCCATTAATTAAATACTAGGTAAAAAAGAAATATATATATAGTATGGCCATACATACACATGCAACATACACTGCAAAGTGAAAAAAGCAAAGCAAAGAGGAGAAGAGTGTGTCTAGTATGCTCCCATTTGTGTAAAATGCACATGTAAGTACATATGCCATAGAGATTATTAGCCGGCTCCCTTCTGCTTCCAGGGCATACAGAAGATTGCTCTTTGCCATTAAGTGGACCACATGATTAGCTCTGGGCAGTGTGAGTCCCAGGAGGAGAGAAAAGCCCCTGTGCAACCTTCCAGCTCTCTTTCCTGGAAGCCACATACTGAGGTGGCAGCTTCACAGGGTTATGAAGTTTCAACACAGAGTTTGATGCAGAAACATAACCTTTGTTGTGTTTAGCCACTGAGATTTTGGGTTCATTTTGCTACTGCAGTATAACTCAGCCTATCTTGACTGGTCTAAAATAATTCTACAAAGGAGATGAAGAAAATTGAAAAACTGATTGCTCCTGGAGAGGAGAACCAGGACACCGAGGGTCAAGGGTGGGAGGAGACTGATTTTGCCTTCTATATTCTTTCATATACCTTGAAGTTTTAAACTCTGAGAGTGCAAAATTTTTAAAAAATTAAGGATAGTTTGGATGTGACAGGAACCATTAATCTTCCCTAAATCTTAGTAGAAGCTCTGGTGCTCAGCCCCTTAAAACAGGAACAAGAGACAAAGCAACCTTCTGCCCCTGGAAAAAGACAAGCACAGAAATCATTTAGCTTGATTATGTTATTTTTTCCAAGAATGTTCAGCAGCTTGACTAAAGATGCAGAAAAAGACCTTTTTGGGCAAAGAAGGCAGTAAAGATAGGAGACGGAGAAGGTACAGTCGTGGATGGGGACCTAATCGCACTGGAGGTCTCGAAGGGATGAGCACTTAGTGCAGTGCTGCCAGAGAAACAGTGTGGGAGAATAATTGCTGGTGATCAGGGAGTTTAATTCTTGAAGAAAAGATTTACTAGTTATGACAGTGTCTAGAAACTGACAGCTTGAGGTAGAGTAAAGTAAAAGGTAGAAAGATTTTGATATTTTAAGACAAGTAGTATAAAATTTGTTCTTGTTTTATACCTTATTAGGTTTGTAATATTCTGAATGATTTCAAAATACATGGCACATTTCATAACACAGGTGTCGACGATGAAAGAAATCTTTATCATTTTCCCTCAGGAGCTTTTGCAAAGGAATTTCTGATTTTTCTATAAATTTCTCTTCAAAGGATGCTATGACATATGGCAGATCGATAGTGACCAAGCCGGATATTTGCAGGACAGTTATGACAAAAGAGGATGGCGGTTTCACAATAAGGATGAATAATGGAGAAGATAAAAGATAACCTTGACAGATAACTCGGTTAAGAGGGAAATTGGAAAGTATTTAAAGATCCTGATTCATACCGATAGGCCATTCTACGGGATTACATCTAAAATAATAAACTATATTTATATAGGTGATTTCCTTGAGTCGTAGAACATTTTTCTTGGTGACTATAGAACTATGGCATTTAGGAAAATAGATGAAGCATTTTACTAACACAAAAATAATAGAGCCTTTCTCTAATACTGTAGCAAATGTGGGAGAAAAGTAATCAAAGTAGTTACTCAGCCCCCACTGTGTACCGAGGCAATGGGACGAGTGCTGTTTGAAGAGCTACATGATCCCTGATTTTAAGGCGCTTTTGGTTCAGTTAGAAAGATGTGGAATACTCCTCACAAGAATAATGGAAATAAGACAAGATAATAGTCATTGGTTACTTGAAAGGTAAAGAATGAAAATGGTATAGAAGTTCAGAGAAAGGCAATCTCAGGATAGTTCAGTATGGTGAAGCCTCCGTGGAAGTTATTGTCAGCTGGATTTGAAGTTAGAAGACCTGAATTAGAATCTAGTGCTGTCATTTACTACTGGACCTGAGCAAATTTATTAAACTTGCCTCTGCTTTTTAATTTATAAAGAATGATAATATCGATCTTGTAGCATTGCGAAGAATGTGCCAGTCCTTGTCCTGTTGCACTCAGATCTATTTCTTGTCCTTTCTTTTTCTTAGCTAAGTGAAGGTGGCAAATAGCTGCATTTCCCGGTGCTATGGACTGAATTGTGTCCTGCCATACTCATATATTGGAGATCCTCAACTCCCAAGAAGACTGTATCTAAAAAGAAGGATTTTAGAAGGTAATTAAAGTTAAATGAGGTCATAAGTGTGCGGTCCTAGTTCAATAAGAGTGTGGCCTTATAGAAAAAGAGAGTAATCTCTTTCTCTCCCCCCATGTGAGGACATGGAAAAAAGGCAGCTTTCTATAAGCGAGGAAGAGAATCCTCACCTGACAGTGACCATGCTGGCACCTTGATCTTGGATTTCCTAGCCTCCAGAAGTGTGAGAAATACATTTCCGTTGTTTAAGCCACCCAGTCTATGGTATTTTGTTACGGCAGCACTAGCTAAGACACCAGGTTCCCATGTCACTAGGATCAGGCCAAAGGCAGGAATGGGACACACACACACACACACACACACACACACACACACACACACACACGCATGCACACACATTCCAAATTTAAGCTGCCTTTAAACATTTAGTTTGTGATTTAACAAAGAAACAGTTATATGGAATGTGAGCAAAAGTTTGTGAATAAGAGAGATGAGACTCTAGACTATCACCTTGATGGCTCTGTTTGTTTTAACTAACCTAGAATTTACCAACATGTCTTAAAGTTTCAGAAGAAATTGTTTTTAAGGTAAACATAGTTGGAATTTTATAGCATTTACTCTATATCTTTAGTTAATAATATTAGTGTTCACTTAAGCTTGCATTTATAATTATAACATTCCAAATAGACCAGCAGTGATCTTCACATTAAAATTTATTAAAAGCTAGATTTATAAGCAGCATGTTTCCTCCATGCCCTAAAGGTCATGCCACCAGGTTTCTGCAAAATCAGGCCAGGAAGAAATTACAGTAAAGGAGGGCTCTCTATTTGTAATTTCCAAAAGGTGTACTTTTTGAAACTCACTCAGAGTACCTTACAGATCTTAACTCCTGGACATAACACAGATTTTGTGTGTTGGTTTGCCTTGTTATTAGGTGTTTTGAATTCATTTCCTGTCCAGAAGAATCCTCCTACTGAGGTGAACACCATCCCCGTGTTGATCAATCAGTTACGTTCTAAAAGGGGGTGGCATCTGTTTATTATTATTATTATTATTTCAATGTGAAATATAACCAAGAAAGGACTTGGATGGAATTGTGAAATGTGCTGCCAGAGGAAAGTCCCAGTTAAAAAGTTTTAAAAGATATCGGTCAACGTCCGTAATATCTGGAATTTGTCTGGAAGTTGTTTCTAAAACAAAGAATATTTTCTGGACACAGTGTTTGTGTGTGCTATGGTGGGGTTTTAGCTGATTACACAAATCCATTTGTTGTCGAAGGGCAACATAGATCTTTTCGACCACAGACAGTCATGTATTTTTTTATATCTGCAACTACCTAATTTGAGCTGGCATTGACCTTAGAGATCATAAAGTCCATGTGAGAAAGCTCAAGAGTTTTTCCCCACTCCAAATATTCGATATTAATGATGCTAATGATAATTTATATGTTATGCATATTTTGCTGCTGTTGTAAAATGGCCAAATATTCAAATTAAGATACAGAATGTTATCTTTTATGTTATCGGGAACAATCAGTTATTCTTCAAAACAAGACTTATTCTAGGTTTCTAGATCTGTTTCTTTGTCTCTTTTATAGAATCATTCTTCTATAGGAAGGTCATTTATAGAAACAACTTTTACAATACATGATTTTGATAAATTAATTTAATAGTAATTTAGTTTTCTGTTGAATGCTTAAATAATACAGTGCAAAATTAGTACCAGAAAATCTTTCTCAAAAAAACCCAGGCATTTTATGCCTCTTATAGTCAAATGTTTTAAAATAAAACAAACTAATTTCCAAAAATTAGTCCTACTAGATTCTTTAACCATAACAGGTACCGAGTACTGATACTTATTGCTTTGCATGGCATTGTTGTCAAGATCTGTCTTTTAAGTTCTGTCATTTTTCTTTTTTTTCCAGTTCCACTGACTCTTCTGACATCATTTCTCGCATCACCATGAAGTGAACATGCTCCATAATTCCGTTGGTCCCAGGAGATGGATAAGGGACACGTGGAGCTGAACTGCCTCAGTCGAGCTGCCCCTAACAAGTCCAGCCTAGATTAGCCAACTGCAAGCTCATGAGCTAAGTAGATACCTATTGTTGTAAGGCTAATGACTGTACCTAGAGTAATCAAATTCACACAGACTGAAAGTAGAATGGTGGTTGCTGGGGACTAGAAAGAGGGGGGATGGGGAGCTGGTGTTTAACAAGTACAGAGTTTCAATTTTGCAAAATGAAAAGAGTTCTGGAGATAGTAGTGGTGGTGGTTATACATCAATGTGAATGTACTTGATACCATGGAACCGTATATTTAACATTTGTTAAGATGGTAAAGTTCATGTTACATGTATTTTATCGTAATCAAAAATGAAAAAAAATAACTAAAGGGGTTTAGTTTTCTGCACTAAAACTTGAATGATTCACCAGATGAGAGTAAAGACCAACGGGAAGGACTTTGCCAATCATTCAGAATGATTCCTAAACTGGGCTTCTGCATTTGATGTCATGAATGACATTCCACCCAGCCCTACCCCACCCATCCAGTAGAGGGTGCCTAATTAAGGTTATAGTAGGGATGCTCTTTTTGATCACGAAGGGGTGTTTCTTCCTAATCTGAGTGAGGAACAGAAATCAGAGAATTCGGCCTCTCATAACTGCAGAGCTGTTTTCTCTAGCAGGAACTTTTCTGGTGGGTGAGGTAACTACTGGTTATTCCATGGACGCTCCTGCTCTGCCAAGCCCTCTCATTGCTCTCTCTTTTTAGTCAAATCCTCAATCTTTTCAGAAGCCCCTTTTCTAAGACTCTAAGCTGGTGGTGTTCACTATTCCTCCCCACAGAAGAGGAGCAGTTCAGAGACACCCACCACCTAACTTCGCTGTGCAAACTCCACGTCTTAGGTTTAACTA
>NW_011889279.1:538228-552536 GCF_000151845.1 Pteropus vampyrus | reverse complement strand
ATATTAATGATGCTAATGATAATTTATATGTTATGCATATTTTGCTGCTGTTGTAAAATGGCCAAATATTCAAATTAAGATACAGAATGTTATCTTTTATGTTATCGGGAACAATCAGTTATTCTTCAAAACAAGACTTATTCTAGGTTTCTAGATCTGTTTCTTTGTCTCTTTTATAGAATCATTCTTCTATAGGAAGGTCATTTATAGAAACAACTTTTACAATACATGATTTTGATAAATTAATTTAATAGTAATTTAGTTTTCTGTTGAATGCTTAAATAATACAGTGCAAAATTAGTACCAGAAAATCTTTCTCAAAAAAACCCAGGCATTTTATGCCTCTTATAGTCAAATGTTTTAAAATAAAACAAACTAATTTCCAAAAATTAGTCCTACTAGATTCTTTAACCATAACAGGTACCGAGTACTGATACTTATTGCTTTGCATGGCATTGTTGTCAAGATCTGTCTTTTAAGTTCTGTCATTTTTCTTTTTTTTCCAGTTCCACTGACTCTTCTGACATCATTTCTCGCATCACCATGAAGTGAACATGCTCCATAATTCCGTTGGTCCCAGGAGATGGATAAGGGACACGTGGAGCTGAACTGCCTCAGTCGAGCTGCCCCTAACAAGTCCAGCCTAGATTAGCCAACTGCAAGCTCATGAGCTAAGTAGATACCTATTGTTGTAAGGCTAATGACTGTACCTAGAGTAATCAAATTCACACAGACTGAAAGTAGAATGGTGGTTGCTGGGGACTAGAAAGAGGGGGGATGGGGAGCTGGTGTTTAACAAGTACAGAGTTTCAATTTTGCAAAATGAAAAGAGTTCTGGAGATAGTAGTGGTGGTGGTTATACATCAATGTGAATGTACTTGATACCATGGAACCGTATATTTAACATTTGTTAAGATGGTAAAGTTCATGTTACATGTATTTTATCGTAATCAAAAATGAAAAAAAATAACTAAAGGGGTTTAGTTTTCTGCACTAAAACTTGAATGATTCACCAGATGAGAGTAAAGACCAACGGGAAGGACTTTGCCAATCATTCAGAATGATTCCTAAACTGGGCTTCTGCATTTGATGTCATGAATGACATTCCACCCAGCCCTACCCCACCCATCCAGTAGAGGGTGCCTAATTAAGGTTATAGTAGGGATGCTCTTTTTGATCACGAAGGGGTGTTTCTTCCTAATCTGAGTGAGGAACAGAAATCAGAGAATTCGGCCTCTCATAACTGCAGAGCTGTTTTCTCTAGCAGGAACTTTTCTGGTGGGTGAGGTAACTACTGGTTATTCCATGGACGCTCCTGCTCTGCCAAGCCCTCTCATTGCTCTCTCTTTTTAGTCAAATCCTCAATCTTTTCAGAAGCCCCTTTTCTAAGACTCTAAGCTGGTGGTGTTCACTATTCCTCCCCACAGAAGAGGAGCAGTTCAGAGACACCCACCACCTAACTTCGCTGTGCAAACTCCACGTCTTAGGTTTAACTAGATGTTAAGACTTGCTCTGTTTTACCCAGGCTTTACTTTGAAGAGGGAGAAATGGTATCTACTCATTTGAGTGGAGGAAATAGAAGATGCTCTGATTCTATATGAGGGTCCTCACCCATGAAAAGGTGGATGATTTCTTCATCAGTTACCTATGAAGCAAACAGATCTCACCTAGAAAGCACACAACAAAGTATGGGTTCATATCAACACAACACATTTTTCTTGTTCATAGGACTTCTCCTCACCCTAATTAATTCCCAAAACCCACCCTACGGCGTGGCTCTGAGGCTCTTGGGAAGGGTAGCATAAATTCCAGTTAGATTCATTGTGATGTCCAGATCTCTCCCTGGTTGGAAGGTGGCTGGAACTCTCAGTTTATTTTACCCAATTGACTCCACCCAGATTGATGAAGACTCCGGCCAGAACCTGATTCAGGAAGTTCTCCCTGAGCCCCTGGAACTTGTTATTTATGTGAATATGTAGGTATACTCCAACCATTCACCACCCTCTGGCTCACTTTGGGATCAGGATACTAGGGCATAGGGCTAAATCCGTTGCTTCCTCCACTACCATCTATGTAATAGTCTGAAGAAGGCACCAGCACAAAATGGCTGCATCTTCCCTTTATGCAAAAAGAAGTGTTAGATTGGCCTGCAGTTGACATTGTAGCACATGCCGTCAGCATCCTACCCATGCCCCTGGAATTTTCAGTGTGATTTCCTGGACTTCCAGTTGCCAATATCTGCTTCTTTGCCTGAAGGGCTCTTCCTTCCACTCCCACTGACTCCCGACCCCCTTCACACACATGCACCAACTACAACTGTGGAAAAACATGTTGCCCAAATAGCAAGCTAGAGATGGGAAGAGGAGTTAACATTCTGCCTCCTCACCGGAGGAGTCCTCAATTGTTGACTCTTGGGATTTTATGTGAAGGTACTCCAGCTCCCTCTCCTGGAGTAATTCCGAGGCTTTTTTTTTTTTTTCCCCTCACCCCACTATTTCCAAGGGTTTCCACCCTGGGTGGAGTGAGCTTCAACTCCCACCATGGCAGCTGTCCTAATAAAACTCCTTCTATCAGATGCCTTTCCTTCTCTTCTTTGTAACACTTCCCCACTTTACTCGTATTATCTTTACTTCCCAAATAAACTGCTTGCACGAACATCATGATCTCTAGTCTGCTTCTGGGTGAAGTTCAATGAAGCCACACTAAAAGCTTTTTTCTATAAGTCTCCTGGAAGTCTTTGGCACTGGAGTCATAGTACCTGCCTCCCCAACTGAACAGTGGGATGACCATGTCCACTTGGGTGAGGGTTTTATATATACCACATAATGAGACCAGGAAACTCATGGAGCCTTCCCAGTGGGGCTCCATGTTCCATGTGAGGCCTTCTATTCTTGCCTTGACTATTCTGTAGGAGAAGAGCAATGCCACTTATTCAGCTTTCCTCCAGACCACTAGGATCTCAGAGATGCATTATGAAGCCAAGAAATGTTCCTGGATCCTCCCCGTCACCCCAAGTGATTCCCAGCAGAAAAAGTCAAGAAGTCCTAGTGTGATAAACTGAGATGGGTGTTGGGTATGTAATGAGAACAAAGAACAAATGTGAGAAAAGCAAAGCAAAAGGTTAGAAGACATTTGCTTGATGAGGAAACATGGGCCCAGCTTTCACTTTCATTGAGCGCTTGTGCTGGTTTCACAATGTATAATGAATCAGCCTGGGTTAAAGGCACAGTTGGAGATTACTCAGAGCCTGAGTAGCTTTACCTCCCACTCTCCCTATCAAACTGTTCTTCCTGGTTTCTGTCTTGCTGACTCCATACCCACATTATCCCTGCATCACTGAGAGCACTGACAACACTGGCCTTAACCTTGAGGAACTCATAATCTAGTTAGGGAGACAGCCATATAAACAGATTCAAATAATAGGCAGTAAGTGCTAAAATAGGAACATAACTTAAGTGCTATGGAAACAGAAGACAAAACAGTTAATTCCACCTGGGGCAAACAAAAAGGCCCTAAAAGATAAAGAGGCAATTTCCAAGCTGAGAGATGCAACAGAGACATTTCAGGCAGAAGGATCATCATGTCTTCTCTTTCTAGTTGTGGTTCTTGAGATCTTCATTTTTAGGTGAGTAAACATCGTGAGACAATAATGCTGGGGTGTAGACAATTGTGCTGGGAAATATAGAAGTCAGCAGGAAAAGAGGAAGAGCAATTTGATGTAGATTGACTTCATATAAGAAGCGGGAGTCTAAAGGAGCTAAGCAAGGCTGTTGAGGACAGAATGTTGTGAACATCACTCATACTTAGGGTGACCAGGAGTCAGAGCTGACTCAATGGCACACAACAACAAAACATTGTGAACTTGAAAAACTCCACATGTGTCCCTTGATGGCTATTGGGGAAAGAGAGTCTGTTTGGAAAGTTAGTATTTTAGGAAAAGATTTTTTAATGTTAGTATTTTAGGAAAACATTTTTTAATGTTGAGAAACCATCTCTGATGTGTAGCTTCTAAAAATGTAAGCATTTATTTCTTATGACTTGAGAACTTTAACGGACACACTACATAACATGAAAGCAGTCATACCCACAGGAAAATTAACAAGGGTCAAAACACAAATACAGAGTCAACTTGATGTGTATATTGCTTTTTGATTAAAGAGACAGAATACCCAGAGTTCAAATTTTAAAAGCAATTTTCAAACAAGTTTGGGCAAGGTATAAAAATTTAGGCCCAGATTTTTCATCTAAAAATCCCCTGATTTTTTATGAAGTCTTTTCGTCTCTTAAACCATCTCTATAAAATGAAGATTTGGAGAGTTTCAAGTAGGGAGTGATGGGGTTACTATTGGTGTAGGGCTAAACATATATTGGAGTACTTTTTCATTTTCTTTTTGGATGGAAATGTTTTAAAAATTTAGGGATGCTTTTCATTGCACTTATTGTTGGTATGAAAAAAATTTTTCACTTGAATATTTATATTTGTAAGAGGTTAGATAGCTGTAGGAGATTAGATACTATAAAGGAAGATACTAATAATGAATGTGTACCTCTCCCCAGTTCTACTATTTATTAGTAGTCTGTGGGTTGAGTTAAATTCTGGGTTAGTATAGTTGGTAAGTTCCTTTTATGGCCCCAAACTCTGTTTCTTTCTCTTTCTTCATCCATCTTTCTAGCGCCAGTGGTGGGGAACTATTTTATCTCTTGGGAGTTATGTTAGAAAAAGTAATGTCTTAGTTAGAGAAGAGATAAGGAAGCTGTACAAAAAAGACCCCAAAATATGGTAGCTTAAGCAAGAGAGATTATTTCTCTCACATAGAAGTCTGGAGAGGAATTCTAGTGACATTATGACCTCTCTGCGGTGTCAGGAGCCCTATCTTGTTACATTATCAACACTCAGCTTCAATCCCTTGGCTGAGAATGGTTGTTTCAGCTATAACCAGGGATCAATTTATTGTAAAACTAATGAAATTCAGCTTCAGGATCCATCACTTGCATGGATCCTTTCCATGAGTTATATAAAGTTGGAAGGGCTGCAGGCTTTTCTGGGATATGACTATAGGGGTACTTTTTGTGCCATAGACCCCTTTCGCCATTTGGTGAAATCTATGGACCCCTTCTCAGAATGTCTTTAAAAGCTTAAAGTAAAAGCTGGTGGGGTCTTTGTTCTCTCATCCTGATAGGATTACAAAGGAAGTCAATTATATTAAAGATCAATTATCAATATATTTGAAAAATGTTGCAATATATTTGCTTCTTTATTAATTCATTAAAAATAAGATCTAGTGATGAGATTAATAACTACCATAATTTTGAAGTAGTAATGAACATTAATGATATTTCACATGTTTGCATTACTTGTAATGTCATGTAAACATATCTAATTTCTATAGTGACAGGGTCGCAAGTAAAGCATATACAACTCTACTGCCCACATTTATACTAGAAGGAAAAATATTAAAAGTTACATTTCCCACAGTAGGAGATCTGAGTGGTGCATTTTCATGGATTCTACATTGGTTTTCTAATGAAGAGAGAACAATTGTCCTTGCATTTAATTGTCTTTATTTTCCACCTCAGTTTCTCTCTGTTTGTATTCATTTTCTTTTTCATTTTCACCAATACATATTGCAATTATCTTAGGACTTTCCTCTATGTAATTCGGTTTTTCAGTAGAGACTATTCTATTTCCATATATCGGTTTGTTTTCTAATGATATTATTTTAGTCCTCAGTTTTTCCTCAGATCCACAAGTCTTCTTTTTATTTAATTTTGATCTTTTATTTGATCTCTTGCTTTCTTTAGTTTATATTCTTATTCATTTTTTATACAGCGATGCAAGTTCAAGGAATTTCCTTCTGTTTCTTGAATTAAATTTTCTTCTGGTTTGAACTTTTTGTCTATTTCTTCAATGTTTCCTTCCTACCTCACTGGCTTTTGACTTTTAGCCTTTCTCTCTCTCTTTTTAAAGTTTTCCAGATTAGGTTTTTATGATTGTCATGCTCTCCTTTTTCATGCTTGGCTCTCTCCAAGTATACAGTCTATTCGCTGCAATATAGTTCAAGCAATTCTTGACTCTCTGCTGTATCTGAAAGCACTTTTCTTGTCTGAACTGTAATGTGGGCTGGAGGTTTTGTTCTCCATGTACTCATCCATCGCCCGAGGAAATAGAGCCTGTCTGTGAATGTGTGTGGGGCTTGGCGGTGGAAGGAGGTGGGGTATTTGTTCTCTCATCCAGATTTTGTTAATTACAACATTTCACTCCAGTTCTTTATGATGTGTGTACCATTCCAATGGGGGCATACTATGTACAGCATGGAAGCCTTCACAGAATGCTAGAGAAAACCAGCCTTGCTATCTATTCACTGTCCTTGCTTTATCCTCTTCTTTTCTAGTTTCTATTACTCCTTAGTGCAAAGAAGAATTTTTTAGAAGAAGGAGGAGAAGGAGGTGGAGGAGGAGGAGGAGGTGGTGGAGGAGGAGGAGGAAGAGGAGAAAGAGGAGGAAGAAGAGGAAGGAGGGGAAGAGGAAGAGAAGAAAAAGAGGTGTCGACAGGGTGGTCACCCATTTGCTTTTTTCCAGGCTTGAGATTAGTGAGAATTTTCATTACAGTGTCGACATGGTGGAGGTGGTGCTGGGAGCTGAGCCAGTTATTCCTTTGCTCAGCTCCAGAATCCCCTATTTCTTTCTTTGGACACTTGTTTTTAAGGTTTATAACATTAGCTTAAACATCTTTTCTTGTCTAGTCATTGCTAGTAAAATTTTTTGCTCATTCTGTTAGGTGAGGTAGAATAGAAATTGTTTGAAATGGTTTTGATCTCACACCTTATCCCAGAAGTCTGAGCCTCAGTTTTTTAGTAATAAAATGGACCTCAATGTACCCAATTCAGAGTCATTATGATGATAAACTGGATTGATGTTTGCAAGTATCTGGTGTGAAGAAAGTAGGTGGTAATTGATGGAATGCATTTAATTTAAATAAAATGAATAATTTTCAAGTATCCCAATAAAGCTGGAAAAAATAAATAAAATGGATAATAATAGTAACATCTTTATATGCACTATAAAATATGAAAATATATGCTATTTATAAATCTTCTCCTCAAGATATGTCCATATTTCTCATACTTGAAAATACTAGTACTTTTATTATCAATAAAGGGTACATTATCAATTTAAACATCCAAAAAAGTATCATGCTTGTTAAGCCATTAACTTAAGATTGACCCCTAATTTGTTTTCTAAATTATGATCTTTTTAGGTGAATTGGGAGAATGAGGAGAAATCACAGTCATCTGTAGGAAATGTGTTGATGCATTTGTAGCCAATTCTTGATTAGCCACATGGGGATTTCCTGCATGTTTGATTATCAGTACTTTCCAGATGATGTCCAGAAAATAAGAAAAGATTCTATTTGGTGTTGTGCAAATTAATGGGTTTTTTTTTTTCCCCTCTATTAGTGAATCTAGACCAGATGGTGATTCCCAAGCAAACCTTTCTCTTTAGGAGAGTCTATAAACAGACCATCCCTTTTCATACAAACCCCATATTACAAATCTGTGCTGCCTCATCCATGAGCCTTCTGGAAGAATAACACATTTGCCTTTATTAAATGAAAAGTGAAAGAAGACAAGGATAGCCTTGTAGACCTACTTGTTCAAAGAATCAAATATATGTGTTTCATAAAAGTAAAAAATATATATTTGAAGAGTGACAGAGAGGACAATGTAAACTTTTCCATCCATGCATTCTTCCTCCCTCGTTTTTCCCTTGTATGATTGTAAATTCCTTTAGATAGAGAGGATTGCAGTCTTATTCATCTTTTTATTTTCATTTCTGCCCTTATCACTTAGCACAGTGACTGGCACATAGTATGTATGTAAACACGAAGAAATCAATATGTGTATTTAACATGTGAGCTGAATATACATTCCAATCTGATTTATAGACATCTTTTATTGAGCATGCTTTTAAGTTTTCTGAGGAACTATACATATAATTAGAGGACTGAACTGCTAGTCATTATCTAATGCTATCAGAGGAATTGCTGTCACAACTGTTCTTGGAGAGCAGACTATTTTCAAACTTCCTTATAGTTAAGGTCAGGTGTATCATTTTGTCCTATCCTACTAGGAAGACTAGATTCTGGAAGCCATTTGTAGAAGACATTGTGGGTGCAGTTGCCATATCTTCATCAGCTATTGATAGTATTCATAGTATAATTATTAGAGATTCCTTAGATTTCATACCTATGTTCTGACAATAACCTTTTGTCACAAAGCAGATGACTCCTTTTTATTATCGGGGCGTGTGTGGGTGTGTGTGCTAAACAACGCACTTGACCAATAGCATTATAGCTAAACAGTGTAGAAAAAGTCATGACTCATATTTTCTTGGGTGGTTTTTTTTTTTTTTTTTGGTTGATGGGTGGCTTATGTGAGTCAAGACTATTGCATTCTCCAAAATTAACAGGCGTGCACTTACATATTGTTTTAATGTAACTCTTTTTATAATTGGTAGCATTATTTATTTAATACCAAAGGGGTAACTAGGTACTGAAAATGTTTTAGACTTTCCAATCTCTATACCTTTGCTTATCTTCATTCTTCTGTAGTAAATGTCATCGTTGTCCCCATATATCTGTTGAGGTCATTTTTATCCTTTAAAGGCCATGTCAAATGCACTCATATCTCATATAGTGCTTTTCATTATAGCACTGTATGTTCTTAGACAGCTTCTAAAATGAAAACTATAGATGTACATATATATGCATATATATGTGTGTGTGCATATGTGTGCATATGTGTGCATGTGTGTGTGTGTGTGTGTGTGTGTGTGTGTGCGCGTGTATGTAAAGAGGAGTTGAGAGCAGCCTGATAGGAAGCCAACCAGGTACAGGCAGACTACATGAAGTACTTTGAAAAGACTTCATAAGTAAAAGTAATAAGAATTTGATGATAATTTGATGATACATGCACTGGGAATGTATCTTTATTAAGCATCCCTACAGCGTTCACTATTATCTTGAATTTCCTAGCATTTTTCTATTTATTAGGTAGTTTGGGAGTGGGTATGTGTGCCGTATCTTGTGATATCTTGCATATTAGTCTTGAAAATTGTTATGGGCTCACGCATTTAGGGAATAAAAGAAAACCGGTCAGGTCAAGTGAAATGAAGATTTTTAATTAACTTTGAAATGATTGCCAACTAGGCTGACACTACTCTTCTTCAGGTGATCAGATCTCACTCTCATTAGCTACATTAATCCATTAATTAATACAAGGAAATTTGATGGGCACTTCCTTTATGCAAATAACTATGCTCACTTTTGGACACTGTGCAAAGTGCTGTATCACCTGAGGAAAGAGTTTATGCACACAGATTTAGGGTTTGCTGGATCAGACAACATCACAGCTCATGATGGGGAGATCAGGTTGTGCAGTCACTTAAAATCACATAGTTAGACAGTGTGGTAGGCTAAATAATGGCCCTCCGATATGCCCACATCTGAATCTCCAGAACCTGTGAATGTTACCTTATATGGCAAAAGGAACTTTATTTCTGTAGTTAAAAATTTTCAGATGAGATTACCTAGATTATCTGGATGGACCTAATGTAATAACAACATTCCTTATAAGAATGCAAGGTGAGTTAGAGTCTGAGACAAGGGTGATGTGATGCCGGAAGCAGAGATTCAAGCGATGCTCTTTGATGAAGGAGGAAGGGGCTAGAAGCCAAGGGCCACAGCCACTAGAAGTCAAAACAGGCAAGGGAATGGATTCTTCTCTCAGAGTTTCCAAAAGGAACCAGTCCTGCCAACACCATAACTTTAGCTCAGTGAAATTGATTTCAGACTTCTGACCTCCAAAAGTGTAAGAGAATAAGTTTGCCACTGTATTAGTTTCCTATGGCTACTATAACAAATTACCACAAACTTTGCTTAAAAGAGCACAAATTTATTCTCTCACAGTCTGGAAGCCAGAAGTCTCAAACCAGTTTTATTGAGATACATGGAGGTGTTGGCAGGGCGGCCCTTCCTCTGGAGGCTCTAGGGGGAGAATCCATTCCTTGCCTCTTTGAGCCTCTAGTGGCTGCTTGCATTCCTTAAACTTGTGGCTGCATCATTCCAGTCTCTACTTTTGTGTTCACCATGTCTTCTCCACTGTGTGCGTCTTCTCTTTTATCAAATCTCTTTCTACCTCTCTTCGATGAGGACATTTGTACTTGCATTTAGGACCCACCTAGATAATTCAGGATAATCAACCCATCTCAAGATTTTTGACTTAATCACACCTGCAAAGAACCTTTTTCCTCATAAGTAACATTTATGGGTTCCTGAATTAGGACTTGATTACCTTTGGTTGGCCGATATCCAGCCTACTCCAGCTGCTAAGTTTGTGGTGACCTGTTACAGTGGCAACTAATACAGGTACAAATTAAATCTCCACTAGGTAGAGTAGCAAGCCAGAGCTGTTTCTTGGCAGGAAAATAGTTATTTTCAAGGAGGGCATGGTTTTCCTGTGAAACCCCAGGAAGCTGAACAGTGCTTCTTTGAATGCAGCTTTCAGATATGACATAGACATTTCAAACTTTATCGAATACGTTGTTGTAAGGGACACATGTTAACCAGGACCAGCTGAATAGTTTCTCTTTCTCTCTGCTCCTTTCAAAGCACGCTGCCTTGAAGATTACTTAATAAATGGGTGGTAACCATGCACTTAAATGTAGTATACGAAGTTCCATTAAGCATCATGTTTCTTTCTTGGTGGAAAAGGTGCAAAGTGCAACACTTTTTCTTTCACTTTTTTGAGGAGATATTCTGAAATGTTCCGTCTACTGGACTTCCAGAAACTTCACTGAAGTAGCACATCCCTGAATTTATCTGCCACATGTGTGTTTTCCTAGGGCATTTCAAACCTATTAACCATTTGTTCCATATTCTTTCAAATCCCTTTATTTTCATTTATATATACACAGATATTCCACACTTATTTACTTCTATTCCAGCTGCTCTTCATTTTTTTTTTCTCACTGTAAAAAGTACAGTGGTGGCTTACCAATTCTGACATCTACACTCTCAGCTCCCACCCACAGAATCTCTTGTGAGAACGAAAGGGAGATATTCTGGAATGAGAATACACAATATAATAACAGGCATCCTTTTTCAAGCTCAGATAAACCAGATGCAAAGAAGAATTTGTTATTAGGCATAATGGGTGTGGTTTGTCTTTTTTTGTGTAGATTGGGAATTTGCAGCTGGGTCTGACTACTAGAGTCTTCTATTTCTGAGCCAGATGTACTCGCAAGTAGAAGTGGCATATATTACTGCGTGGATGTTTGCATGAATAAATTCCTCCCTCATTAAAAGCTGAGGATTAGAATTCTCAAAGCAGTATCTTTTTTTTCTTTTTCATTTGACAGGCACAACTAAGTCATGTGAGTATTTTTCCTTCGATGGGTAATTTCCAGGGGAACTAAATTTTTTCGCAGCTATTCTGGTTTTACGTATTTGTCTCCAAGCCTGGTTATTTACAAATCTATCCATATGTAAATTCAGATGCTTATGAAAGCTTAGCTTTTTGAAAATAATGGAAAAATAAAGGAACATTCAATACAATTTCTACATCTTATAGGGAAAAAAATCTACTTTGGATAAAACTGAAGCACATGTTTGCAGATTTTCTTTTAATGCAGGAAAAAAATAATCATAGGGCTCAATGGGGACTCTTAGAAGCAGAGTCCTTAAGAGTTATAGGGGAAAAACATGTCATTTTGTAGATGGCACAACTGAGGTCCATAAGAACTCAATGGAGCTGAAGTGAGAATTCCAAGAGAGTTTTCTTTGCCTCTCCAGGAAATCAGAGAATTAATACAAAATCCTTGATAGTAATGAAATCTTAAAATCAAAGCAAGATTCATACAATGGAATATCATCCAGGCATTACAAGGAATGGTTTATCGGAAGAAAACAAAAACACTACCTTGAAAAGATATATGCACCCTCATGTTCATTGCAGCATTGTTTACAATAGTCAAGGTATGGAAATAACCTAAGTGTCCTCACTGTAAAATATACAGTGGTGGCTTATCAATTCTGACATCTACATTCTCTACTCCCACCCACAGAGTCCCTTGTGAATTGAATGAAAGGGAGATGTTCTGGAATGAGAATACACAATATGATAACAGGCATCCTTTTTCAAGCTCAGTTAAACCAGATGCAATGGATAAATGAATAAAAAAATTTGTGATATATATATATACATATGTATGTATATACACACACAATGGAATATTAGTTAGCTGTAAAAAAGAATGAAATCTTGCCATTTGGAACAACATGGATGGACTTCGAGGGCATTACTTTAAGTAAATAAATCAGGTAGAGAAAGACAAATACCATCTGATCTCTCATATGTGGAATCTAAAAACACAACAAAAGAGAACAAAACAAAACAAAAACTAAGCTCACAGACATTGAGAACAAATTGGTGGTTGCCAAAGGCGGAGGGTGGGTAGGGGGGATGGGGGAGTGGGTAGGTGGGAGAAATGGGTGAAGGAGGTCAAAAGGTAAAAAGAAAAACATAAATAAAATAAAATGGGAGAAAGAAAAGAAATGTATTTGAGAACTATCGCCTTGGTTGCAGTGTAGAAAATACAGCGAAGGGGAAAGTGCAGGGAGACTGGATGAAAGCTATTCCCATTTAAAGAGAAAAAGGAACGAAGTACTGATATATGTGACAACATGGATGGAACTTGACGCATTATGTTAAGTGAAAGAACCCAGACATAAAAGACCACGTATTGTATAATTTCATGTATATGAAATGTCCAGAATAAGCAGAGACAGAAGGTAAATGAGTGCTTGCCAAGACTGAAGGAGGGAAATAGGGGGTGATTACTAATGGGAATGGAGCTTCTTTCTGTGGTGATAGAAACGTTCTAGAATTAGAAAGTGGTGATGGCTGCACAACTCTGTGAATGTACTAAAAATCACCGAGTTTATGCTTTAAAATAATAAATTTTTTGAAAGGTGGAATTATATTTCAATAGTTGTTTTATATGTATTCATAGACACTCACACACACATAATCAAAGCAAGGTATCAAAAGAATTTTGCCTCACGAATAATTTCTTAAGCTTTTTGTGAGATGTAGCATTTTTCCAATCCTTTGAAGGACAGACATGCCATAACATTACAGGTAGCTTCTTCTCGTGTTCATTTAATTGATATGATGGATAACCTAACAAACACAGAAGGAACGATAATAGTAAAATCAAGGATTTGTACTTAATTCACTTAATGATCAAGTGCGATAAAAATCTTTTGACACCAAAAGGTTAGGGAGGAAGGGTTGGCCCCACTTAATTATAAACTGAATTATAAAGGCTTCAGCAAACATTAGGAATAATGATCCTCAAAAAAAGCAAATTCTCCTTTATTTATGATAATTGCTATTCAACTCAATGGACTTGCTGGTGTCTTCTAGAGCATTCCTAACATAGCTCATGGCAACTGGGGAAAATTTTTCATTATAAGAAAAATTAAATACCTTAAATAAACAAGCAGGCCTTTTGTTGTAGCCAGGTAGTTCTCGTCATGTATCATGTTTATAAATGTCTAAACTGAATTGAGGCAATTTTCAAACTGTTTTGTTTGTTTAAAGAAAATCAAGCAGTATAGTAGGTTTGGCAGACATTGCAGTGTTTACCTTTTATCAATTTCCCCCTTCTTTCTTGCAAACAGAACCCTGATTATATTTGGAAGGGTGTTGTGGGCCGAACTGCGTCCCTTTTAAATTCATATGTTGAAATCCTAACTCCAAATACTTCACAATGTAAGTGTATTTTGAAAATAGGATAAAGAGGTAATGAAGGGCAAATGAGATCACTGAGGCAGGCCTTAATCAAATGTGACTGATGTCCTTATTAGAAAGATCCTGTGAAGATACAGAGAAAAGACAGCCATCTACAAGCCAGTTAGTGGGAACTCAGAAGAAACCAACCCTGCTGACACCTTGATCTTGAACTTCTAGCCTCCAGAACCATGAGAAAATAAAGTCTGGTTGCTTTAAGTTATCCAGTCTGTGGTACTTTGTTACGGCAGCCCCGGAAAACTAATATAAGTGATATACAAAAAACTTTTCTTTTTTTCAGTTTTCTTGCAACCATGGGTGGCCATGCCTCAGCATACGGGTCTAGGAGATATAAAAGTGAAAGTTCTTTGGTGGACTATTTGCTAAAACTCTCTAAAAGAGGTCAGAATTAGCTACTATGTGCTGTGTGTTCTTTGCCCTTCCGTTTTTTTTTT
>NW_011889279.1:514101-537733 GCF_000151845.1 Pteropus vampyrus | reverse complement strand
TGAAAAAGAGAACTGTTCTATATTGGGTGTAGTTGAAAGATCTAATCGGAAGCCACATAGAACATGACATTTCTTTACTTGCAACCATCTGCTTAGCTAGACAGCAACCACCTTCTCACTTGTGAACAAATTTTAAATTAGTTTAATAGTTAAATTAGAGAGATATAGACTTTTTATTTTAAAGTGGGCAATGATGCCTACAAATATAGTTATTTAGTATTCAAGAAAATTTCAAAAGAACCACAGTTTGGTAGCCAGTACAGTTAGATAGAAAGAAGTCTTCCGCTGTGATCATTGGAGTAGGTTTCAGAGTAGAATCATGGGATTTCTTTCCTTTTAAATTATCATATGCAGGCTGCCCAGGTGCCTGACTTCTAACTCATTAGCCTGTGTAGTTTGTAGACCAGTTATAGGTCTGCAAACTGTTACCAATTAGGAAAGAGATAAGGAACATGTTGCTTCATGTAAATCAACTATACCACTAAGCACACTAGTCAGTTCAGCATTTTTTTTCCCCCCCAGTGGCAAGACTTCTCTATGAAGGAAGGAAGCAGTATGTTGATCTACATTCTGGTGCCACCTCCTTATCTCATTGCAGATTGGCATTTTGAGTAGCACTGAGATAGACAACTCAATTAGTATAATCTGCTAAATTATTGTGGGAGATACAACTGTCAGTGTCTGCCCTCCATGACTCTCCAGCCTGTGAGTCCAATTGAAATCATATTTATACTAGGTCTGGACTGTAATGACTTTGAGCCCCAACTACCTGCATAAGAACTTGGCCATGCTTCTAAATGCCCCTAGAAAATTGTCTCATATTTGTTCAGGAAAAATTCACTCAAGTTCTTTCACTCTAGTCTGCTAGCCAAGTCATCCCAGCATGGCCTCTGCTGCTGATGTTCCCAGTGACAAAAATAAAATGCTTTATTATATAGGATAGATTTGGTTGCAAGTAACAGAATACTCACTGAGTAATATCTTTAGTAATAAAGATACTTAATCTTCTCACATAACAGAAAGTCTGGAGGAAAGTAGTTCTAGGTTTGAAACTGGCTCAACAGTTATCTGTAGCTCAGGTTCTTTGCATTTTTCAACTGTGTCACCCTCACTGTGTGGCTTTTTGTCCTTGTATAAGTCGCCTAGTGGCCATAAGAGTGACTTTACAACTCTAGACATCATGGTTTAAAGCAGGAAAGAATGAACAGAAGCAGGAAAAAAAAATAAGTGGGGCACAGATGTCACCCTCTCACCACCACACACACCCAGAAGATTTTTTGTTACATCTCATTGGTCAGAACTGGGTGTCATGAACTACTCTATCTTCAAGGAAGTCTGAGAAAGTGATCATCTGTCAAAAGTGGACAGGATAAATATAACTGGCTTAAACAGCTAGGCTTCATCCCCTTGTATTCCAGTCATTGACGCCACCAACCGGATGAGGGCTGTGTTGTCAGAGGAGGGGCGAGTTCTGCTGTGTACTCAGCCAGCAATATTTGCCAGGCATACTCCCTTAAGCCACCTTTCTCGTAGGGCCAGAGCAGTGCTAATGATAATAAAAGGACCTAGGCTTCAAAACTGCTCAGATCCAGAGTCTCATAATTTCTGTCATGCAAAGAGTTGCTTTAGCTTCTAACACTTGCTTTCTGACCCCTTGACAGGATCTCCTTAACACGCTCACATCTTTCCATGAAAACAAGCCACAGCCTTCCAGCCACGGAGCCATGAGGAATGTGGACATGGAAAAAAAAATTCTCTCAAAGGAACATCATTCTACTGAGCTGTAATTGCCAACCACACAGACATTATCATCCATTGTCACTTCAACCCCTAGACCCTTGGAGCACAGCACCAAACTTAGGTTCTTTGAAATGGCAGTTTTCCAGCTTCCATAGACCTTGTCAAGGCCTTCAGAAGTCTTAGGTTCAAGCACGTTCTCTGTCTATCCCCTCCTCCTAGTAGTTACTGAAAAAAGAAGCTGCTCTCAAGCGATTGGCCTAGGAATGGGATCTGAACCCTGAGGGGATGGCAAAAAGTTTACTTCCTCTCCTTCATCACCTGCTTGATCCTTGTAATTGAATAATACAAAGGAGCGTATGATACACGTAAAAACAATTGATAGAATTCTATGAAGTGCAATGTGTGTGTGTGTGCACACGTGCATGTGTATTAGTCAACATAAGTGGAGTTAGAGCTATGGACACGTTTTGGCCAGTGGAAGGAAAAAGGGTGGACATTCCTGGGGTAGGGGCATTTAATAGTAATGTGGCTCAAGATAGGTACAAACAGGGGACACAGAAAGACAAGTAAGTTAGGCCTGGTCAGTGGAGGGAGTATAGTCATATTACCAAGCATATAAGTAGTTTAGAGAAGTCCATGATTTAATTTACTTCTATTATTCTAAAATTATCTTTATTATTCTATTATCACTTTCTCTTTTCTGTTTATGCTGGTCGTTATGGTTATTGTGGTGGCTTCTTAGGAATAACTTGAGGTACACATATTCAACCATTTCTTTTCTTCTATTCAGTTTCTACTTGCAATCTTGATCTAGCTGCTTCTAAAACAACAATTCTGAATTCAAATGAATATAAATCAGAAGTTTTGCAAGATCTGTACTCTTGCACATTACTCTTTCCACTGGTTAAAGAAAATGGGCATATAAACTGAATTCTCTTGAACTTTCTTCGACTTCAACTGATTATAACTGTCTTGTATAAATAGGTAGGTTTTAGCACCTTCTGATCGTCTCTGTGCACATATTCTGGATATAATTTTCAAAATATACTTTTAGTATTATTTTATTTATTTAGCATCAATTATTATACATTTATTCCTTTCAATTTAGAGGGGAATAAAATGGGTTGATTATTATATGCATGGCAGTTTTCCACCTTTCTTTTTTTTTTTTCAACAAAATTTGACAATATACATAGAGACATACAATCCTTACCTTCTGATGGTGGGTTGTTTCTTGTTTCTACTGATTGGGTTTAATCTCATAAGAAAATTTGGAAAATTGGATTTCATGTGTCAGCAAAACTGATTGTTCCTTAATGCATTTGAAAAACTAGCAAGGCTGGGTTGGCGGTGGTGGAATCAGACAAATGGGATAGGATATATGGATCCTGAAACAGGGCTTGAGAAATCTTCCTAATTCACACAAGACCAAATGTGTATTTACTGAAAACAACACATGGAGAGAATGGAGAGCTAGGACTTGCTTTGTTAAGTTAAAGCTTGGAAAATATTGTAATTTAAGATCCACCTGGTGTGTTCAAAGCAGATTACAAAAGCCTGTTGAGCAGCAAGTAATTTTTCTCTTCTGGAGATCAATTTGTACTGGATTGGCTCAATGGTACCCAAATCAAATCACAGTAAGGTCTCACCCATGATGTCCTCCTCTCTCTCTCTTTCTCTCTCTCTCTCTCTCTCTCTCTCTCTCTCTCTCTCTCTCTCTCTCTCATACACACACACACACACACACGCGTGCGCACGCTAAGTTTTAATGGGTATTTTGGTAGGTTGAATAATGGCCCCAAACATGTTCATATTCTAATTCTAGACATCCTTGAATATTACCTTACATAGCAAAAGAGACTTTGCAGATATGATTAATTTAAAGGTCTTAGGGCAGGAAGATTATACAAACGGGCCCTAAATGCAATCACAAGTGTCCTTATAAAGAAGGAGGCAGAGGGAGATTTTATACAGACTGACTAGGAGCAAGCAGTGTGACCGTGGCAGCAGTGATGCAGCTACAGCCAAGGAATCCTGGCAGCTACCAGAAACTGAAAGAGCAAGGACTGGCTTCTCCCTTAGAGCCCCTGGAGGGAGCTCAGGCCTGCTGACATCTTGATTTTGGCCCAGTGAAAGTGATTTTGGACTTCTGGCCTCCAGAACTGTGAGAGAATATATTTCTGTTGTTTTAAGCCACCAAGTTTGTGGTAATTTGTTATAAGAGCAAAAGGAAGTGAATACAGATGATAGTTGAGTGACATCTTAGATATCAGAATTTAAGGCAAAAATCATATGTATACAAACATTGACCCCCGAAAATCCCTTAAGAAGGCACCACATTGGAGAGCAATATAGCAAGTTTTTCCCCCAGCACTGGAATGGAGTGTTGTTTCCTCAGTTGAGATGCCAGATGAAGTAGCTGGATCGTATTTAGAGGCTATGTTGTAGGAAAAACATTTATCCTTAAAGATTAGATTTCTCACAAAGCTACCCGGAACCAAGTCCCACTGAAGAAACTGCAGATTCCTATCTCCCATTTCACTCTCAATCCAGGCATACCCTCTTTCAATGAGTTAAATTGCTCATGTGATTCAAATTGTCCTTTCTTTCTCTTCCAAGTCACTATGGTTGAATTTATGTAAGATAAGCATAGCTAACTTTTACTCACTACATGCCAATTGCTTTTCTAATTGCTTATATTAAGTCATTTAAAGCCATAAGCTGAGGTGCAGAGAGGTTAATAACTTGATTAAGATGCATTTTCTTTTATAAATAGGAAAAAAGTTAACTTCCTATTACAAAATTAAAGATATTTGAAAATTCCAACCTTTTGTCCCATCAGGCTTACTTGGGGAGACTGCCTAATAAAGACGGGGTTCCTGGTTCTGGAATCTATAAACAAATATGTTTCTCCAAAAGGAAGCTCCTCTCTTGTTTCATGTGGACTTTCCCAACTACTTTCCATTCAGCTTAAAATGAAAAGTTCTTAGAAAAGCTTTCTCTCCCTTGCTTTTAAGTTGCAGATATGCTGCTGTTTTTCTAAACATCTATTTTCATAATTGAGTCTGATGCTCTTAAATTAATACATACTTTGGTCCCTCATTCTTTTTCCAGCAACCTCTGCGACTATCAAGCCTAATTGATTCCATCTCCCTTTACTTAATTTTAGACCATTTATTTAAATTGCCTATTTTAATTTGTCTTTCGTATAATGCATTTGAAATAATTTCTTTTCCCTTTCTAACCACAGAACATTTTCTTGGGTTCGGTAAAATTGCTGCAATTTTATGCAATCTTCGATAACTCTTAGTAGAAGAGCTGCATAGTTAAGCTTCAGCGACAGCTTAAAGCTGCCGTAAAGCTTTGCTTCTGCTAGTTAAATAACCAGACTCTAGCCCACTTGACGGGATTCTTCAAGTCCTCTGAATGACTGAGTGGTGTTGCTGCATAGTTGAAGGCCACCAGGCGACTCAGAAAGATTGAAAAAAGGAGTGAACTGGTGGTGGCGACCAATTTGGTACAAGGCACATAGGGGAGATCCAAGAATGACTCTGTAGCTTTAAAATCATGTGCATCATTACTGTGCACCCTACTTGTCTCACTGATTGTTTAAAACATAGAGACTTCTTTTTTGGGGCTTTTTATTCAGACAGCGTGGCAGTCTGCAGTGGTATTGTCTCTCTTTTTTACAACCTCTTTTCTGAGAGGTTTCTCCCTTTCTTTGTTATAGCAAAGAACTGGCTCTCTTCTAAGGACACTGATTTCCCTGCAGCCTTTTTGGGCTTATTTTCCCAATCGCCATGTACCTCGGGTTTGTGAAGAAAGGTGGTGTAGTTCCTACGCTGTTGCTGCCCTGCCCAGATTTCCCTTCCCCTTTGAGCACCCAGCCTGTCCCCTGACTGCTCTAGGCGTTGGCTGCTCTGGGCTCACAACTGCACCCTTCTGAGAATTGCCCTATGTCAATGGGCTCAAAGTGTGGTCCCTGGACCAGCAGCATCAACATCACCTGCTAATTAATTAAAAATACAAATTATCGGAATCCACTCCTGACCTACTAAGCCACCTAGTTGGTGGTTCTTTGTTATGGCAGCTCTGGGAAACTGATAGAAGAGGTTTCATCTAAGCACACTCTACTGCTCCTCTTGCATAAGAATCCCTGCCTCAGGCTCTGCTTTTAGGGAAACTGACCTAAGGCAATGGGAATTTTTCTTATTCCTCCCTGGGATTTTCACCTTCTGGCAAAACACCCTGCTCCTTTGAGGCTCTTGCCATTCAGCTATACCATCTTCTCTCTGAATCTGTTACTATTGTAACAGCTTTATTAAACTAGCTGAACACAGTGAGATGTACTCAGGAAATCCCTTAATTGTTTCTCTAAACACACTCAGTGGTATTTCCCTGTCCCTCCCCTGATGATAGCTCAGATTCCCATAGCTTTTCTGATCACATGCGGTTGACAGAGGCTGGGAGTATTAAAAAGTCCCATCATTATTTATATCTCTCATTCAGTTCATAACTGCCCCTCTCTCCCATCAAGGGACTGCTCTGGGATTCTGCAGGAGGGCATTATGGAAGGAGTGAGAGGTCTTTGCTTGTCCTCTACCCGCTCCCTACTCTCTTTGTTGCCTGTTTCCCCCAGGGCAGGGAGAGGATTAGAGATTTCTCAACCTCGGATCTACTGACATTGTGGGCTGTATAATTCCTTGTTTTGGGGGCTGTTCTGAGCGTTATAGGATGTTTAGCCATGGGGGTGGGGGTAACATTGCCCTCAGTTGAGAATCCCTGGATCAGAGGGAAAGGGCAATTTCTTACTTGACTGTTGCTGATATTATCTGACTGTTGCTGGTATTATCTAGCCTATATTTTGTGGCTGGTTGTTTCTTTTGTGGGGTGCTTTTGTGGGTTCTTCAGAGATCCCCCTTCTCTCAGCAGACCTCCTACTGCACATTCTCTGCTAGGATGGTCCTTTCTGGCTGACTTCTAACAGCCTACCTGTTCCTCTGATGAACATCTGAAGCCTGTTCTGCTGGAATTTCGCCTTTCCCAGGTTAAAATCAAGGTTATGATTCTCATCTGAGATTTGGGATCCTCTTTCAAGCTCACTGGTTGTTGGCAGAATTCATTTCCTTGCAGCTGTAGGACTGAGGTCCCTGTTTTCTTGCTAGCTGTCAACTGGGGACTGATCTCTGTTTCCAGAGGCTACACACAGTTCCTTTCCACGTGGCCCCTGACCTAAGGCAGTTCAGAACATGGCTGTTTGCTTTTTTACAGAGTAGCAAGAGCACATCTCATATCATTAGTCTCTTTTTAAAACGTTTACCTTCTTAGGCCAGCCCATCCAGAATAATCTTGCATTTGATGAACTCAACTGACCCTAGAGAACTCTGAAAAAAAAGAAAATCCCTTTTGTAATAAAATGTAACATCATCATGGGAGGGATATCCCATTGTATTTACATGTCTCACCCACATTCGAGGGGAGATTATACACGGTATGGATCACCGGGGGGTGGGAGGGTGGGTATGTCATCTTAGAATTCTGACAATCGCAAGCCTTGTGGGGCTACTGGGCCAAGAGAGCCCCCTCACTTGGCTTGAAAGTATTAACCATCAACCTCCTTTCTCCCTGGAAAGGTAAGGGGAAATGCCATGATGCTTTTCCCTATAAGGACAACTTTTTAAAAATGATTTTTCAATGACAAATGCTGTTTTTTCTTTTATAGCCTAGAGATGGGTAATAGATTAAGGACTGCTTTTTGCCCACCTATTTGCAAGTATTAGATATAGGCATCTGATATGACCTTTTTTTTTTTTTAATCTGTCAACATTTATAACCCATTATCTTTAGATTAGGGTCTCAGCAGAAACTCAGACAACAGGAAATACCATCTAACATCCTGTTAAATTATTATCTCCTGACCTTCTGGTTAAAACACTCACCAAAATCTATGACATCTGGTTCACAGTCTCCCTCTCCTCTCCAGCTAGGTGCTGGTGGAGAAAGTCACACAGGTGGAAAGATAGTTTTCACTATAATGTCACAATCGCCAACCGTAGGTGGGCCCTTGGCACTGCCTGAACACTCTCCTCTGAGTCTCCGACCTGTTCCCCTTTCCACTTCCCACGACGGATGTTTTAAGCATTCACTAGCCTCACACTTCCAACTTCTGTTTCCTCACACAGTATCCTTGAGTACTGAATGCGTGCTAGGGTACACGACACAGTGCTAGGGGTTCAAAAATCTATTAGACCAGTCCCTTCTCTGAAAGATCTCACAGCTTAGTGGGGAAAACTGACATAGACAGATAATTATAATACAAGATGGAAAGAACAATGGCTGAGTTCTATGCCCAGAAACTCAGAACTCGGAAAACCTTTGTAAATAAGTTTAGATTGATTCTGTTTTAGTCAAAACTATTTTCTTAAATCTGATTGCCCAGTTTGGAATTACTCTTCTCAAAGACCAATCAGTTTATATTAATTTATACTATTCTTAACAAGACTAGTTCTCCTAGAGCCAGCTGGGAACCTGATAGTTTTGGGATTTTCATTTGTTTGTTTGTTTTCATATAAAGTGGGGGAATTAGGTATGACTTCCCAGAGGGGGTGACTTCTGAGCTGTTCTCATAGTTGAATAGTATTGGCTAAAATTATGTGTTTTATCATTATATGAGATGATTTTACTTCAGTGTGAGTACATACACCCCTACAACACTCTAAATCCTGTGATAGAGTTGGGATGGTTCTTCTACAAGCAATCAGTGATTTCCTAGGCTTGATGGATTTTATGTGAGTGATTTCTAATTTTTGTTCCATTTGGAAATCCAATCTCGTGTTCTGTGTATGAGACCTCTCTTACAGAGCAGTTCAGACCCTCTCCCTTAGCACAGACTCTGATTTCA
The DNA here is from genome assembly GCF_000151845.1 of Pteropus vampyrus. NCBI lineage: Eukaryota > Metazoa > Chordata > Mammalia > Chiroptera > Pteropodidae > Pteropus > Pteropus vampyrus. The sequence continues at coordinate 529,092 of NW_011889279.1, read as the reverse complement.
AGTGCAAACTGACAGCATCTCACCTTTGCTCATGAACACACATCTCATTTTCAGCCCTGGGATCCCTTGTTGATTCCACCAGGGGATCCAACTCTGGGTTCATGCCCACTTAAGAGGAACCTAGAAGTGTGGGAGAGGTTTTGAACTTTTAACCAACGGAAGGAAGAAGACAGTGGATACATTTTCCCCCTTTTCTCCCTATTATGAGATACAGTTGCTATGACATGTTGGGGGCACAGTCCTGTAGATGCAGCAATCAAGAGCAGTCAGGGTGGCCAGTTCCATAATGCAGCCTTATTCTCCTTACTTCGTTGCTCTCCTCCTCGTCCTTCCCACTCCTGTTCTATGGGATTGTGCTTCCTAATAAAATAGCATCTGCCTTAGGCTCTGCTGAGGAGCCCAGACCAAGACAAGATGCATATTTAGTTAAGAAATGGTTAAATGAGTGGGCTCTGAGGTCAGAGAAATGAGGCTCCAATCCTAACAAGGTAGTTACTTAACCTCTTCATGCCTCAGTTATATGGTCTGTAAAAAGTGGAATAATATCTATTTCAGGATGCTTTTATAAGTATTAAGGGAGATTCGTGTAGCACAGACATATTACACACTCAGCTGTTGTTGTTGTTGTTGTTGTTGTTATTATTATTATTTTGTACCACTGCCAAGCTGGAGCAGAGTAAATGGCCCCAAATGTTAAGATTGTGATGGTGGTGCTGTAATTTAAGCAGCCATTTATCTTTCTCTGAGGGCCTCATGTTATCACATTCAGTCTTTCCATCCTTGTGAGTTAGGTGGACTTTGAACTTTTACTGAGCACTTGCTTCCAGAAACCTTTGTATAGGCAGTTTAATGAGAAGATAGGCAAAATTGAAAATATGATCAGCTGGCTGCACATGGCAGCCGCACTCCTGGATGGAAGGGGGATAGATCCAGCTATCTTGGGCTTGGCCATGGCCCCTGTCTCTCGCTGATATCTACTGCTCACCATTCCTGGGGGTTATGCACCTTCTCGAGTTCCTTAATGATAATGGTGTTTCCAAATGGTGCCCAGTACACTGAGCTGCTCGCAGAAGGTAATCTGATCTGGGCAGCATGGCATCTGTCTCAGAACTCCCTCCAGGTGGGGAATTTCCAGTTATCCTTCTGCTCAAAGTTGGAGTTACATGAATTAGGAAAAGAAATAATTTTTTAAAGTGTTCATGGAAGGTCTTTAGCTTTAATTGTTAAGTGAAGCTAAATAACAAGAACTCATGGAAGGTATCAAAGGGAAATTCCTGTTGTGTTGATTTGTTGGGTTTTGGCATGTCCTTGTTTTTGGAATTTCCCCAATGTAAACTTTTAAGACATTTTCTATTTGTAGAATTCTGTCTTAGAGTACGTTTGGCTTTTCCAACTGGTGCTTTCCTTAGATGAAATATTCAGTAATATATAACTAAAGAAAATAAACATTTGACCAGAATTACTATAATGTACTTGTAATGAAAAGACAGATTTTAAAAATAGTGTATATTAAAACTTAAGTTTCCTAATGTAGCTTTTCCACAATAACAGACATTTGCAGAGTAATGACTGAAGATACACTGACTGGCTCTAGCTCTTTTTTGTTTAATATGGAATAATTCTATATACTTCAAGGCCAAATTTGCTTCACTTAGCATAATTGTCAGTTAGATGAATGGAAAATAGCATGGTACTAATTCTAATTTATTTTCCTTTGATATAGTCAAAATTCATGTAGTGGGGAAAAAAGAGGTCAGACTATGATCTGACAACTTTTTCTTTTTTATTATTCATATTTTGCTGTAATTGCTAACATTTAGCAAACAGTCCAACGAAATTACAAATAAAATACCCAGTTGACATTTCTTCTCATAAAAGGAAAATGCAAAGTCCAGTATAATTACAGAGAATAAAAAAAGACATACTTGTTTGGTTAATTTTTGTATTTTCTGGGAAGAAGTACAATATATGACGAAAACCTTTGTAAATAGGTTTAAGTTGATTCTGTTTTGGTCAAAACTATTTTCTTCAGTCTGATTGCCCAGTTATGAATTACTCTTCTCAAAGACCAATCAGCTCGTATTATTCTCAACAACACCGCTTTTCTTAAAGCCATCAGGGAATCTGATAGATTTTTAATGTTTTTTTTTTTTTTTTTCCATATGTAACAAATGCCATCTTTCTGTTTAAAATGGTCTGCAGAGTTGTCTGGGGATTGGTGGCCTATATAGGTCTGCTACTAGTAAAATAAGCTCAGAATTGTTTATGGTAAGAACAGATCTTGCAAAACCCATTCTACTGTGTGGCACAGATGCTTGGGAACTTGTTTCCCTTTGAAAGGGAATTGTCTTAGATGTAAGAGGTTATCTGTCTGGGCAGTTTCAGTCCTCTTGGAATTTGGGACCATAGTCCAGTTAGAACTTACAAAAAAGGCAACTACCTCTCTGATGCGAGGAGTGTGTATATATATGTGTACCTCAGGTTTCTTATTTGCAAATTAGAGGCAATTCTACTTCCTTCATTGGGTTTTTGATGGGGGTGGAAATGAGGCAATTTAAAAAGGTGTTTTTACGTATTTTTAAGATGGGAGTGGTAGAAAAATGGAAATTGATCAACATGAAGATTACGTTAGTGGTTTCCATGCTCTGTATATATTTATTCAATGCCTTGCATTCTTTAAAATGAAGGTAATGATATTGACCTACTTCAAAAGGCCAATGAGAAGAACAGCTAATTAATGTTGGTAAAACACTTTGAAAACATTAAGCGCAATCTATGAAAATGCTAAATAATAACTTCCTGATGCTGTCGAAAGGATTAATTAGGGAATGTTTGCTTGAACTCTGATCCTCTAATGAAAGGTATTTCTCCTGTTGTTATTTTTGTGTTAATTATTATTTTGTGCTATCATTATAATTTAGTGGAAAGTGAGTGTCACAACTGGCTGTTTTTCAACTATTCCCAGATGGAATTTTGATGATTTTTTGGAGAGATCAAAAGGATTGCATATTGTAAAGTATCTTCTTCAATGTCATCCAACTAAACTGACCTTTGCTTATTTCATGCTGTCACTTACAATTTCCAAGATGTTCTCACTCAAGCCTCTCTTCCATAGTCTGCTTGAAATACTGTACTTAGTGATGGATTTAGAATTCTCTAACTCCTCCTCTATTTCTTGGAGCATTTTATTCACCAATTACAAAAAATAATCTTGATTAAGAAGATTTTGAAAAAAATTTAATCTTCACTTTAAAATTAAGTAGAGAATTAAGACTTGCTTAAGAATAAAAGTTGTCACTTCTTTTTTCCAAACTTAAATTTGTGGGTATACAGGCTTACTCTCTCAGTTTATTCTCTTAATTTTCTTGGTGGCAAAAGAGACTGTCTTTAGAATATCCTTGCCCCAAACGGGATTTGATGAAATTTCGTTTTCACGTCTTTCTAATGGGTATAATTTGTCCAAATTGTTTTTGCAGTTTTGTAATATGTTGTGAGTGATAATTGTGTCAGTTGAAGAAACATAGATTTCAGAAGCTGAAGAATTTATTTGAAGGGTATTGGGCAGGTCCCAAACCTGTCGAGAAGCTACAGGCCAAGAAGAATGCCCAAATCATGTTACAGAAATACCTGCTCTGGACACCAGATCCTACCGCTTGCACTCCTCATACACCTGACTTTGGTGCTACCAGCTGCTGCCATCCTAACTGTTGTCATTGCTACTCTGAAAATCAGATGTTTCTGCTGTCACCACTAACACCTATCTCCACAATACAGGCTGTCCTTCCTCTTTTAATTAAAGTCTGAGGGGGATGCATCTATTGAATGGAGTCACAAGAAGGCTGAGAAACCCAGGGCCTGGCATTTCCAACTTCTACAGTGAGAAATGGCCTCTGCCTCAGGAGTGCAGATGGAACTGGGGAGGGACATTCTTCAAACATGAAAAGAGGTTCAGATGCCGGGTGGCCAAAAAGAAAGACAAATGTTTATCCACTACAAAATAAAACTATAGTCTATAAAAATGTGCAGTTGATTCCATGTACTTCCTCCTGGAATAAATATTTAGATGTTTTTAAATTTAAAGATGTATCTTTTTTACTTTTTCTACTTACAAAAATTAAATTCTGCTTGGGATAAAAAAATTCCACTATGAATCTCAATGCTCTTTAATGAACGTCCTCACAGATTTTTTTCTTACACATTTTCTATACAATGTTTTCTTTTAATATAAAAATCCTCTTTATGGCATATTTAGAAAATAATTATCAGAAAAGCCAGTAGGAAGTAGCAATAGAATCTTTACTATTATTGATTGTCATTTGTGTTTGTTTTTTTAATTCTTTCCATTTGTGTCAACAAAAGTTAGCAACTGGTGCCATGCTATGCCAGAATTTTAACCAGCTCTAGATTAGCTGATTGCATCACCATGGTTTAACTCCCACTGGTTTTTCTCTAAATCTAATTACAGATTTTGTGATTCTCAACATCGCTGATGAGGAAAGCTATTTTTTCTTCTTTTCTTTTTTCCCGACACCATGCCTGGCTCTACCAAAATCATGACAATATCTTGGTTACTCTGGCAAACCAATAATGCTATTTGTAAAGTTTATCAATTACAATATCCCCAGTGGCAATTTCTTCAAATCTCAAGTTTCCAGAGTTCTCATCTGAAACAGATTCTGAATTCTTTCAAAGTCAAGTTTCTCGATGTTTTAAAATAAATTGGAGCAGACAGAGTAGCCATGTGGACCGCCACCAAAAATAGATTACTCTCTTCCAGTTCAGATATTTGCTGCTCAGCTCTCCTAGAAGTTTTGGGAAGAAGTTTTGGTTTTGTTTTAAGTTAATGTCAGAGGCAAAGAAAGCTTTCAGAATGTAGACACTGTTTCCTAATAATTTTTTAAAAAATTACTCATCAGCATTTGATAATTTCATTTTTACCCAACAGTATTTGTTGGATAGTATATCCAGATAGGCTCTGCTGAACTCTTATCATGAAACAAGTGTAACTCGTAAAACTGAAAAGCCTAATTTGGTTGGAGTGTATACATTAAAGATTATTTTCCCCCCGAATTATTGCCCTAACTGTGCTAGGTAGAATCATCCTTTCCCTTCTTTACCTATATCTCAAGGCAATACCACTGAATGGCCTGTAATAGCTCCAATCTATTCTGTCAAGTACTCAAAGTTCCCTAAGCAGGCACTTAACCATATGAAGTTGAGCATAGCGAGTGCCAGTGAGAACCAGGAGTGGAGACTCCCTCACCTCTTGGTGGGCTAATGCCAATGAAATCTTGCAGAGAAACAAAAAAGAATTTTAAAAACGGTACAGATCCTTCTAACCAAAAGATGAAGGATGCTCCACCCTGCTTCTCCCTGGAACTTGCTATGCACAACTCGCATGATTAAGTGCCCGGTTAGGGAACTTTGAGTACTTGACAGAATGAATGGGAGCCATTACAGGCCATTCAGTAAAGCCTCAGTTTGAAAATGTTTGGCTTGCAGATCAATAACTCCTAAGACTGAAATAGCTCTGTAAAGAAGTTACAATCTATGATGTATCAGAGTGTTGTGGCCTGGGACGCCTTAAGGGACATGTAGAAGGCTTGCCAGGTTATTCTGACCTGGAGGACTTAGCAGGATTCTTGAAGAAGGTATATTGGGCCCTTCCAGGCTCCTATAATCCATTGTGTTCAAATGGGGTCCATGTATCTATGTTGGATATGTGTATAATTAATGTTTTAAAAGACATTAAATGGATTGTTTTTTATTGGTAATACATTTTATTTTGGAACAGATCCATGCTGGTTTGGCTTAAAACACAAAGTTCTCTTTCCAGGAGAACATAACAGTATCTAGCTATTGATTCAGTAAATATTGATCACCTAATATGTGTGAGGCACTATGTTAGAATATTTTCTCTCTCTTTGTTTATACATCTATGAATCTGTATATGTAGAGAATATATACGTACACGACTGAGAGTTATTCTGCCTTATGTAATCTTTTGAATTATTATCTCATATAGTTATTCAGTCCCGGTTTGAGTTTTGGCTCCTCATCTAGTCTCTGAGCTTTACTGGATTGTACTGTAGAGCAGCAGGCTCTGCCTTCTTCCTACTCATTACCCCTTAACAGTAATTAGCTGAGAGCTGCTGCTAAGCATCAAAGGGGTACATGGTTCTATTTCTCCAGAAACCATACTTTTCCCACGAATTTTTAAGGTAATGTATTGACACTACAGGGCACTGGTCCAAAGAAGTTAGAGAAAGACATATACATTACACAAACTTTCCTGCTCCTGGAAAACACTTAGGGGTCTTGTTAAAGAGTAGCTTGTGAATCAACAGGCCTGCGGCAAGGCCTGCGATTCTGCATGTAACAAGCTCCCACATGATGCCGGGCTGCTGGTCAGTGAACCACACTTGATCCGGGCAAAATTAGTGTAATAGCCTGCATCAGGCCCTTATAACAGTAGACAAAGGAGTCAGAGCTATCCCCGCAGCCCTGACTGCCCCCATCCCCAACCCCACCCCGAGACAACCCGTCTGTGCTCACGGCTGGTTGGCCTCTGAGTGCTGTTTGTAGGTCCGCGAGGACTGGCCCCTCTCCCTTATCTCTTTGCTCCAGGGCGCGGGCGCCTGAGCCAGAGTCTGAGCGCAGCCGCCAGGGGAGCGCGCCGCAGCTTAAGACGCGACTCACGTGGGACGTCTCCAACCGCTCCCCGCGGGGACCCGGCAGACCGGTTATACCTGTCCTAGCCAGGAGGAGGCCACCGACCCGACTCCAGACAGGGGAAGGAGGGAGGAGTCCTTCCCCAACCTCCCTCCCATCCTTAAAGTCACTTCTTTATTTTTCTACCCGACACTCCCCAAGCCGCGGAAAGCAAGGACCCAGCACAGCAGCTGGTCCGGCACGGTCTCCAGCGCCGCGTGTGAAACTGTTCAACCCAAAACACAAACACCAGCCACAGACATGTTTTAAGCAACGCCACAGTTGGATGACTGCGGAACCAAAACAGACCGAATGGGGAGGCAAGAAGGGAAAGCAATTGGCCCAGTTGGGTTGGAGAAGCGGCTCGTGTTACACTCCCTTTGCCAGTTAGCGTCGTGGGCGTTTGTTGCTGTGTTAATTACAGTTCTTCCCGGAGTCGGAGGCGAGAACAGCCCTTGTGGAACGATTTCAAATGGAACGTTCCACCAGGAGGAAAACAACTGCCTTCCTCCCCAGCTGGGGAGGGATTCCCACCAGGCAGCACTCGGGCAGTAATCAGTGGCGAGGCTGCCCAAGGGGGCGCGCACCGTGCGCCCCGCCCCGCCCCGCCCCGCCGAGCTCTCACCCTCTGCTTCTGGGTGCAGCTCAGAACCCGAGGCTCACGGTGCCTAGGACCCGTGCCCAGGTGCCAGGGCCGGTAGAGGCAGACGAAGAGCTAGCTGATCTGTTGGCTTCTCCCGGGGTCATGCCTGGAGCGGGCGGGAGGGCGCAGTTTTCAGTTTCCCTGGTTTTCTCTAGTGTTCCCGGGAAGCTCCGGAAGTGGAGGGTGCCGCTGGAGACCACCTGTTTCATCTATGGATGGGCAGGATGAGGGCGGGTGCGGGTGGTTCAGAAGGAACCGGGGACAAACGTGAGATGGTGTAGCAGAGTGGAAAGTGACCTGGCTCCAAATCCTGTCCCGGCCCTCATGAAATTATGTGATCTTGAGCAAATCGGTACTTTTCTGAGCTGCGCGCGGTATTGTCATACCTCAGAAAGTCGTGGAGTGATAGTACACTTACGTGCTATTGGTTATGTTACGAGACTCTTCTAAGCACCCAATCTTCACGGCAACCTTATAAAGAAGTACTTTTAAAATCTCCATTTCACAGATGGGCAAGCTGAGTCCTAAAGATGTTAGCAAATGTGCCCAAGGTCACACAGCTGATGAGTGGCAGGGCTAGGATTGGAAACAGGGCGGTCTTGCTCCAAAGTCGATGCTCTCACCGGGTGCTAAAGGAGCATGTTAAATGATAACGTGATGTTTTAAAAGTACCCAGAGAATAGCACTATTCTGGTAGCTACTATTGTTTCCATTATTATAGGCACATAAACATCAAACGGATTCTCGCTGAGATATAATGGACTCATTATTGATTTTACAAGGGAAATGGCAGAGAGGTTGAGGGTCCAGGGGGTTGTGGGAAACCCATCAAAGGCGTCTGGTGGAACCCAGCTCCAGCCCCATCACTGTGTCTACAGCACCACCTTGCCGGGCGTGTCCACAGCCTTGACATGGTTAAAGACCTTAAAAAACAATTCGGTAAAGCCACAAGGTCAGGACTGCTCAGTGAAAAGGGGCAAGAGTCTGTGACTCTGCACTCAAGTCTCCTGTCCCCTACCAGCTGAGTATCGCTTACTTAAACAGTACGAAAAATACTAAACTGTTGGTTTTCCTGCCATTTTGAAAAATACATTTTTCTCCAGCGCTATTTGGGCCTCTTAAGAGTAAAATTCTTGGAATTGACTCAGAAACTGCAATCCAAAACCACAGTGCGCACTTGAAACTGCCATTTATGCTCACTTAAGGGCTGGCACAGACGCCTGAGATAATGTATGGGGAGTGCTTTGGAATAAAAGCACTAGGTAATGATATTTTAAAAGGACATCATACATGTTTTGATTGTAATAATCTTCCCGTGAGAATTCTGTCACTGACGTGGCCTTCACCCTGAGTTTCATGCCCTTCTTGGGAAGGCCATTTTCCGAATAGTGCACGGACAGGATGGGAAAGGGTCAGGCTGGGAAACAGGTGATGCTAGGACTGGTACAATTTTTGCCCATAAAGAATATTCATAGAGTTGGAAGGCAAACATTCCAGAGGGTTCTATTTTCCTTTCACCAGGCATTGCCCATTCATCAGGGCGATTTAGGGCTAGCTGGGAATTTACACGCCCTGGATTAGTTTCCTTTTGCTGCTGTAACAAATTACCCCAAATTTGGTGGCTTAAAACCACCAAATTCTTCATCTAACAGTTCTGGAGGTTAGAAATCTGATACAGGTCTCATTGGGTGAAACTCAAGGTGTCAGCCAGCAGGATTTGCACCCCTTTCTGGAGGCTCTAGGGGAGAATGTTTCCTTGCCTTTGCTAGCTCCCAGAGGCTGCCAGTATTCCTTGGTTTATGGCTCCTTCGTCCATCTTCAGAGCCAGCAATGACAGGCCAAATTCTTCTTACACAGCATCATTTCTGACTCTTCCGTTTACCTCTTCCACTTTTAAGGACCCTTATGATTACATTGGAACCAGTTAATCCAGGATAATCTCTTTATTTTAAGGTCCTTTGATTGGCAATTTAATTCCATTTGCAATCTTAATTTCCCTTTGACATAAAATGTAACATATTCATGGCCTCTGAGGATCAAGACATGGACCTCTTTGAGGACCATTGTTCTGCTTGCCACGCACCCCAGTTGTTTTGGTGGCATACATAATTTAAATTCACAAACATACACTTAACTTTTACTCTGTGAAATTCACAAACATCAATAGGGACACAGACCTTGTTTGGGTCCTAGCTCTGCCATTTACTAGTTGTGTTATTTTCGGCCAGTTACATAACCTTTCTAACCCTTGATCTCTTCATCTGTAAAATGGGAATAATAATAGTACCTATCTTGTTTGATTGTTGTTTGAATAAAATCAGATAATGTTATAAAACACTTAGCACAGTGCCTGGCATGTGGTAAGTGCTAATGAATATTTTGGTTATTATTATTAATGTGTCACAGGGCTTGCAAAGAAGTATAACGCATGGTGTCTACTCTTGTGGAGTTTGGAGTGTAAGGCATACCGACACATGTAGTTGTGGAGTAAGACATCACACAGAAATAAATGGTGAAAAATAGAAAACAGTATCATACTCAAATGCTAAATGGGGCACTGCAAATAGTAAGTGCCGTTGAGTGAAGTAAGATATTTTCAGTAATTAGGAAGAAGGCAAGATTGCTGCTGGAAGCAGAAAGAGTGGATTTAGACAGAGGAGGAAATGTTGGGCACATGAGCATATACATGGCATATTGCAGGTGACAATAATTATAAAAAGGAGGGTTTCTGTAGGAGTGTTCATTCATTCATTCATTCATTCATTCATTTCCAAATTTTTCTAGAATGTTGGGGGGCAGAGTGAACTATCAGATTTGACGGGCCTGACTGTGGAAGGCCTTGAATGTTGGGTTATATAGTTAAGATTTTTCCCGATGACAGCAGGGAGCCATAGAAAGTCGTAGAGCAGAGGTAGGTTCATGGTGAAAGCAGTGTTTGGAAAGGTTAACTCAAGAGTGGTATGTTTAGATGGATTGGTAGAAGGAGAGCCTGGAAGGAGGGAGACCTGTTGGTAGATGTTTTCAGTGGTCCAGATAATAATGGCTGGAGGAGACGTGATAGCAACCAGCTTCAGAAAAGGGAATAGATGTCAGAGACAGTACAAAACGAGAGCCAAGGGCCTTGGTGACATAGAGGGAAAGGATAAAACATTTCTGGACGTTTGGTGAGAGCAATAATAGAAATCAGAAATTAGTTTCATCTGAGTTTTTCTGTGTTTGTGATGTTGGCAGGTTATCCAGGTGGCACGTGTCCAGTAGGCCATTAGAGGTATGGAACTGGAATGCAAGAGAGAGGTCATACTGGATAATTAGGTTTGGAGGTCATCAGCGGAGAGGTGGTGGCTAAAGTCATTTACTCCTGCCTCTCATGATCGAACTGGTTTCAATGCCCACACTGGTGGATTCCTAGCAGCACCTCTCTTTTCCTCGTTCCATGTTTCCCTTTGTATGCCTCATTATGGGCTGAATTGTGTGCCCCCCACAAATTCATATGTTGAAGTTCCATCCCCCAGTACCACAAAATGTCACTATATTTGGAGATAGGGCCTTTAAAGAGGTAAATAAGGTTAAATGAGGTCATTGGGGTGACCTGTACTCTCATATGACTGGAGTCCTTATGAATAGAGGATATTAGGACAAAGACGTATAGAGGAAAGACCATGTGAAGACAGAAGGAGGAGATGGCCAATTACAAGCCAAGGAGAGAGGCCTCAGGAGGAACCAACCCTGCAGGATCTCAGACCTCTAGCCTCCAGAATCGTGAGACAATAAAGTTCCATTGTTTAAGCCACCCAGTTGGCGGCCTTAGCAAACTAATATACTCCCCCAGGACCCAGTGTCTTTGTCCCACCACCCTGTCTGAGCAGAGGCACGCCATGCTGCCAGTGTATCCCCCTGCTTATATCCACTAGGTATGTTTCCCAGCCCTTCAGTATCTGGCTATGTTGTGGGTGATATTTAGTAGTTATCAGAAATGTTGTTCCCTGTGATCTGAAAATAAGGTTATTCTTCTCAGATAACAGTGCTCTGTCTCAGGAGGCTCCCCATGGTGGGGACTCTGGTGGGAGAGGGAGTTGGTCAAAGACGCCTTTCTGCACGTCCAGCTCACAGCTGTTCGAGGACTGTTCTGCCACCTGTTCCTAAGGCTGTTTCTGGCAATGGATTCCTCCACGTGCCTTCCTCTGAAAGCATGCTCGGAACAGAGAGAAATGTGTCCTTCCTCATTAGCAAGACAGAAAAAATAAGATTTTACTACACTTAAAATTTATATGGTGTGGATTTTTTTTTTCATTTAGTAATGATTCTAAATCTCAGTCAAACTCCATTTTTCAAAGCACAAAGTATCATGAGGGCTGAAGACCAAGTGAGAACTTAACTTAGCCCTCACAGGAAACAAAGTGATATATTCACACAACCAACTACAAAGAGCTTATCTATAAAAGGGCAGAAAAAGTGTTCAGAAAGGTCCTGTTAGTTCAACTGGATAGATTCCAAGTCATGTCTTGTAGACTTCTGGGACAGTGGAATATTCAGACCAGGACCATGTCCTTGGCGATGACTGTGTTCATTAGAGCTGGACTTAATGATGGATTGAGGTTGTAATTATGAGGAAGATGGCTGATGAACTGTTCTCCATCTTCGCAGAGGACAGAATGAGAGCAAGTGGGCTGACGGCGTAGCCAAGGCAGTCATGTCAGAAATAGAGAGGCTGCTTCTAAGGCCATTTTAAGGTCTGACTAGGTTGTGCTCTCCCTCCCTCCTCAGGACTCCCATGGTACTACCCTGCATTTCCCGCAGTTCGACAGCTTACTACACCGTGGAGCTGATCTGTTCGTGTGCCTGTACCTAGCAATAGAATGCAAACTCCCAAAGGGCAAGGCTCCTGTCTCTTCTATCTATGTCTCTCTGCCTCAGCCTCCAGCTGGCACCGGGTGAGCCCTCACTGAATGGTAACTGACTGGCCGATTGATTGACAGATAGCTGGAAACATACAGGTAACTGCCAGAGGGCTTCTTCTCTAGAGATTTTTAAGGAAAATGACAGAGATACTTCTGAGATGGGGTGTGAACAACCTGCGGAATGCGAATTTCCTCTAGACTTAAAGGGCATTTCGAACCATGAAGCCGTGTACTGGATGATGAATACAGCTGTCATTTATTGACTCCCACCGTGTGTCAGGTGCTTTGTCCATGCTATTTCATTTAATTTTCACATACTTCCAGTGATGCATATTGTTTCCTCCCATTTTACAGATGGGGAAATTGAGGTTCAGAGAGGTTTGTGTGCTCACTTACTCAACCATATTTATTACATTCATGCTCTGTGTTGAACACTGCTGACCTCTGGGCTATGACAATGACAGGACGCTATACAGTCCTTGCTCTCACAAAGCTTACAATCTAGCAGGAAAGGGAAACATAAAAGAGGTAAGAGAAATAGTTTAACAGGGCAGTGTTGAAGTTTATAGCAGGGGCATGCCTGGCCATTAGGAACTTATAATACAGTGTGATACTGAGGAGCAAATAGCCCGTTACAATGGGCTTGGTTATAAGTGCTCCATAGAGCAAGCACTGGGTGCTGTGAAATCACACAAGAGATAGTCAAGAAATGACATTCAGCTGAGGCCTGAAAGGTGAGTAGGAGGAGTTGGTGGGGGAAGTGGAGGGAAAGTATTTCTAGGGAACAGACTGCAAAGGCCAATGGTTCAAGCTAACATGACCCTTAAAAGTTAGTTCTGATTGGAATATGAATTTTGAGTGAGAAATGAGGCTGGAGAAGAAAGCAGGTGTCAGATCCTAAGGGTTATCATAAAAAGCTTGGACTTGATCTCAGTGGCTTGAACAATGTGGGGCAGGTCAAGTAGCTTGTCCAAGGTTCTATGACCAGAGGTACTCTTGGGATGGGAACTGTGATTCAGTCTAACTTGAAAGCTCATCCCATGGCCACTGGCCCACATTACCAGGAAACATTCTAACTGGAGAAGAAAAGTGGAGACTCACTTGTGTTTTTGTACCTATCTCCCCGCTCCATGTCCAGCCTCCATGGGATTTTTTTTGTTTTCTGTTTTGCTGGACCTGCAGTAGCCCCGGAAGAGCATGTGTCACAGCCTGGTGACAGGTGGCAGATGCTGGCACCAAGGAACAGTTCTATGACAGCACTCCTGCTTCCTGACTGCTTTCTATCCCTTTGCCTGGCGTCGACATTTCTGTCCACTACACAACTCTGCAAGAAACAGCCTGGTTGCCTCCAGGTGGTGGGGGAGCTGCTGGTTCAGAATGCATCTGAGAGCCTCTTACTGCCTTCCTAAAACACGAGAAGAAAAGGAACCAGGTTCCCACCTCGTTGGAGGAGTAGGTGTTGAGTAGGCAGTGAAGATGCTTGTGTTCTCGTCACTGCCATTTACGTTCTTTTGGGTGGATTCGAAGTGCATATGCTTGTGTGTTGTTTTGCATTGTTTTCCGGTATGCCTCCTCGCTGGAAGCTGCCATCATGCCAAAGTTTAACTAAATCTACACGCCATTATTTCATATTTTGGAACCCCAAAATGTTAAAGTGCGTTCATGGTATACAAAACCTTTTTAATTGGTCAAGAGAGTTTGAAAAAATAAGTGTGTTCTCTCCATCTTTATATTTTCAGCAGGATGATTGTCTATGTTCACTTTTTTCTTTTAGAATAGTGTAGTAGGTAAGGGTGCAGTCTCTCCCAGACTGAGTTTAAAACCTGACGCTAACACCGTCTAACTGAGTGACCTTGGGCAAATTACTTAACATTTTCTGTGCCTCTCTTTCCTTATCTGTTAAAAAGAGATAATAATAGTATTTATCTATGACATAGTGTGATTATGAGGATTAATTGAGTTAATTAGAATGATGTCTGGCACACAGTAGGTACTCTATAAGTGTCAAGCTACCATTTTTATTATTCTAATTATTATAACTATCACCATACTATTCATGATTTAGCTTGCATAATTCTTTTGTTTGAGATTCTAATCCTCAGCCCAAATATGCTTTTAGAAAAGGCTTTGGAGAGATAAGTGGTGCTGACCTTTAACCTTGAGCCCTTCTCTCTATGCGAAGTCCACCCACATACAAGGAGATGATGATGGAATGAGGCTCTCTCGAGAATTGAAGCAGGGACGTACAACACTGCTAAAGTTTCTGAGAGTGTTCAGAAGCATTTGCAAAGGTGGAAATAATATCCCGTGTGTTAGCACATGTCACGTCAATCACCCCCAACAACCTTTTGGGGCAGCATATAGCCTGGTGACAAATTGCAGAACCACAAATGGTTGTTTTAAATGTAGATATGTACATCCTATGAGTAAAATTCCAGTTTTTTTCCAAGTCACAGAGGAATGTACCTTTGGTGAGTGCCCCCAGCACTACGTGGCTGGCTTTCTGTTAACATCAGGTGAGCTCTTCTTGTTTCGAACGAAGCTTTTGTTACATGTCAGTTCCTTCTTTAACTCTGAATATGTAAGTGACTTTTATTTTCTTCTGAAACAGCTTTAACCAGAAGGTGCATGCACAAGTGGAGGGAGAAGCCTGCCCTTCGATTCCTTTAAACAGAGGCTGTGATAAGTTCTCGACAGCCTGCACTGCCTGGGAATGTGCAGGTGACTATGGAGACAGCC
>NW_011889279.1:498101-514051 GCF_000151845.1 Pteropus vampyrus | reverse complement strand
ATTTTCAGCAGGATGATTGTCTATGTTCACTTTTTTCTTTTAGAATAGTGTAGTAGGTAAGGGTGCAGTCTCTCCCAGACTGAGTTTAAAACCTGACGCTAACACCGTCTAACTGAGTGACCTTGGGCAAATTACTTAACATTTTCTGTGCCTCTCTTTCCTTATCTGTTAAAAAGAGATAATAATAGTATTTATCTATGACATAGTGTGATTATGAGGATTAATTGAGTTAATTAGAATGATGTCTGGCACACAGTAGGTACTCTATAAGTGTCAAGCTACCATTTTTATTATTCTAATTATTATAACTATCACCATACTATTCATGATTTAGCTTGCATAATTCTTTTGTTTGAGATTCTAATCCTCAGCCCAAATATGCTTTTAGAAAAGGCTTTGGAGAGATAAGTGGTGCTGACCTTTAACCTTGAGCCCTTCTCTCTATGCGAAGTCCACCCACATACAAGGAGATGATGATGGAATGAGGCTCTCTCGAGAATTGAAGCAGGGACGTACAACACTGCTAAAGTTTCTGAGAGTGTTCAGAAGCATTTGCAAAGGTGGAAATAATATCCCGTGTGTTAGCACATGTCACGTCAATCACCCCCAACAACCTTTTGGGGCAGCATATAGCCTGGTGACAAATTGCAGAACCACAAATGGTTGTTTTAAATGTAGATATGTACATCCTATGAGTAAAATTCCAGTTTTTTTCCAAGTCACAGAGGAATGTACCTTTGGTGAGTGCCCCCAGCACTACGTGGCTGGCTTTCTGTTAACATCAGGTGAGCTCTTCTTGTTTCGAACGAAGCTTTTGTTACATGTCAGTTCCTTCTTTAACTCTGAATATGTAAGTGACTTTTATTTTCTTCTGAAACAGCTTTAACCAGAAGGTGCATGCACAAGTGGAGGGAGAAGCCTGCCCTTCGATTCCTTTAAACAGAGGCTGTGATAAGTTCTCGACAGCCTGCACTGCCTGGGAATGTGCAGGTGACTATGGAGACAGCCGTGGAGGGACAAGAATGGGCATATGGTCCTCACTGGCACAGCATCCCAAAGTAATTAAAAATGTCTTAAAATGCAGAACCCCCCTAAACTGTAAAGTATATCATGGTAGATGTCAAATTAGCATTTTCTGCCTCTTTTTAACAATGCCATAATCTCATTAATCTGAAGAAAGAACCAAATGCATGGACTCCAACCAGTTGGCTGGACATATGTTGCATATTGGACTGGCCATTTGGCTGGATCTCATTAAAGTGGAGAAATCGCATTTTATTTTGGGCACTCAACTCAAATCTGGGCCTGCTTATTACTCTTTGAGCTCTCTTTTTAAAGTGATAGATTCGTAAGTGCTGAAAATTTAGTACCAACTTAAGTTTTTAAAAAAAGGCTGTAAAGAAACTCTGCAGAGGAAGCAGACAAGGATTGGAGATGGAGACGCAAAGCTGGCTTTAGATTGTTGGGATACAGTAAATGGCAGCGTTCATCATATTATCCGTCCGAACTGTCGAATCCACAGGCTCTTGCTCAATTTGGAGCAAGGTGGCTTGGTTGAGGAAAACACTTTATTTATTTTACATGGCATTATATATTATTCAGCCTTTTAACACAATACGTTGTTTTAAAATTATTTGTTAACAGATATGAAAATTAAAAAATCTTCTAAATACTTTTAGATAAATACCTGGGTATGTTCACGGTCTTAGTTTGTGCTGCTGTATCAGAATACCATTGACTGAGTGGCTTAAACAACGGAAATGTATTTCTCACAGTTCTGGAAGCTAGGAGTCCAAGATCAAGGAGCCAGCTGATCTGGTATCTGGTTAGAACTCTCTTCCTGATATTCCTTCTCACTGTGTCCTCACAGGGCAAGGAGAGAGAGAGATCATCTCTCTTTGCGGTGTCTTTTCTTAGGCAGGGCACTAATCTCATTCATGAAGGCTCTACCCTCGTGATCTAACCACTTTCAAAGGCCCTGCCTCCAAATACCATCACACTGGGGATCAGGGCTTCTACAGATGGAGTTTGAGGGACACATATTATCAGTCCATAGCACCCACTAATATTTCCTGAGTATTTGGTATGTGCTTAGCACATTGTACTAAGCATTATAAGAATACGACTTTGCATATGACACTGAAGTGTTTGTGGTTAGGCCAAGTTCACAACTAGCTTGCATACTAGGTAGGGTATAGCATCTTCAGAAAAGGGCAAAGTGTACTGGGGTTTCAGAGGAGGGCGAGAGCATATCTGGTGTGTGCTCGTTGGGAGCGGTAGGTGGGTTTGGAGTCAGAAAAACTTTCATGAAGGGTAGTCTTTGAAAAGATGGGAGTAGGATTCTGACAGGCAGATAGGGGAGCAGGAAGTAATTTGAATTCTCAGGAGGAAAGGGTAGAAGGTAGGATATGTCAGGAAAATATGTAAAGGGGAGAGCTAGAGGGCGAATTTGGGAAGGCAGATGTTGGAGACCATCTGGTGGAGAGCCCTCAATGGCGCGTCCAAGAATGTGGTGGGCAGTGGGAGCTACTGAGGGTTTTTGAGCAGAGTAATGACAAAAACTGGACCTGTTCTTTGAGATAAATACTATGGCAGTGAGTGGCGTTGGGGGCAGATTGATGAGGACATCAGTTAGGAGACGATGATGGCAGACTGGGTGGGAAAAGATGAAGTCCTCATCTGAGGAAGGGCAGTGAAAACAGAGGGATGTACGGCCAGAGTTACTGTGGAAACAAAATCTATGGGACATGGACCCCGAGTGGCTGCTGGCTGAAGCAGCAAGATCATGGGACCTCAAAATTATCATTTAAAACAGTAATAATCATTTAAAACTGTAGTATATTTGTAGGCGGGCCAGTTATTATAATGTACTCTGGTTGATAGAATGCTCAACAGACAAAGTTTTGTTCTATTAAAGATACCTTTTCAGAAGCGAAGTCTTTCATGACATTAGATTAAGGTAAACTATGTCTGGAGCAGGATGGATGCGGGTTAGATGGGGTGCAGGGCTCATGTTCTATTTTAAGCTGTCCAACACTGCACCCCAGAGGTTTGACATTCTTGTTAGCTTGTTAGAAAGATGAGATAACCTGACAGGAGGACCAGAGGTTGGAACTGTCCCCAGGACTTAATAACCCTGCATCCCTTCTTCCATGACAAGCTTTAATGTTTTTGTAAGCTCTTGACACTGACTTTTAAAATCAGTTTTACAAGCATTTCTGCCAAGATGGTGGATAGGGTGAAGAAATGTGTTGATAGGAAGTTTAAGTACTGGAGTTCCAATAGCTCTGAAATATCTATATGAGAATTTAGAATCAAGGGATGCTACCAGGTGGGCACATGGGCATGTGAGGTGTGCTTAAGTCAGTGAGGGAAAGGTGATCTTTTCATCTCTACCCTAAATCTGGAGTTCTGATACGAGCAGGTCTCAGTCTTAGGAGAGATAGTAGCCATTTGATTTCATTAATCTCTCCTTTTGTGGTAGTTAAATTTTCTGAATGAAAATGAGATCTCTGAGACTCTTGGCATAGAAACAGTGAATTAGAAACCTTGAATGAAGGTTTCTCTGCATTTAATTAAATGACAGTCTCTGAGGATTTAGCAGTATATAGAGTAATAAACCCGTCGCCCAGAACAGCTAAGTCTGTGAACTTCAGTCCAAATTCGTTAGTTATAATAAGATTCTAGTAGTTTATAAAAACACTCAGAAATGAGCAATTTTGAAGAAATATTGGCTAGCACTTTTGCTTTGATATTGTGACTTGAGCTAGGCAAATGTGATTTAAAATGGATTTCCCAAGTTCAAGTGAAAGAATCAAATCAACATGAATCTTTTGGGTTTTTCTTACTATTGAGAGAGAGGCAGTTTCTGTTCCTTAATGGGGAACTTCTGGGACATCTTCTACATTATGTTCTGTGACTAATGACTATGCTGGAGGTATTCAACACAGCCGCGACCTGTTCCTGGTCCTGCTGAAGCTTTTAGGGTTTTCCCTAAGAACTCTAATAGTTTTGGGCAGAACCAGCTTATGTTGGGTCGGAGAGTTATAATGCATTACATGAGCCTGGGAATTTAAGTTCATACCACCCGGTCTGTACAGACCTGCCCACTTCCTTGCAGAGAGATCTTCATTAATTATAGGGTAGTGAAGAGGTGTGTGTGTGTGTGTGTGTGTGTGTGTGTAACTAGCACATTTTCATGAGATGTGATACAATTCCATTTCACATTTTGTGGATTTAATTGATTACAATAAACGATGAAGCTATATTTTGTTTTGATGTTGTGACTGTCTTCTTTAAAGTGTCCTGTATCCTTTCTGTGAGGTATATTTATTTTGTGACAGCTTGGGAATTTTTAAAGCCTTTGGCAGATTTTTTTTTTTTTCTAAGAACTACCTTAGTATATTCCTTTCATGTTAAAAAAAAAAAAAAGAGGAACATATGAGCTCATTTTGTAGATGATGAAGCCTAATTAAATGAGGCATTAAGTTAGCTCACCCCCTAGTGATGTTAGTGGCAGAAAAAGCTCAGCTTGGGGGCTCTTGAGTGAGGTCATCATCCAGATGCCAGCTTTGCCCCTTATCCGTGAGTCACCTTGGGCAGGTCTTCCAGGTTTCTGAGCCTCAGTTACCTCATATGTAAAATGGGGATTTAACAGATAAGAGAATGTATGTAGGGCCTAGAACTGTGCCTCATACCTCACTGGTGTTCAGTAAATATTAGTGGTCATTAGCATTGTTGTTAATAAGCCTGCTCCTAATTCCCATGCTTGGATGAAATCTCACTGCCAGTGTTGATCATATCTGCCTCTTGGACAGGGATGCATGGTTGCTGATTGGGATGATGAGCTTTACCTTGTAGTCTCAGTTCTTCCCTTATTCTAGTCTCTTTCTAACTCAACGTGCTTTCAGTTCTCCTTGACTGCCCCTGGGTCAGAATAGCCTGAGCCAATATGTTTGGACTTAAAGGGCAATTGCTGCTTCTTAGACAAAAGCCTTGTTTGGAGAGTTGTATAATAATCTCAAGTCAGAAAGCAGTACAGGCTTTGAAGCCAGATGGACTGGGTTTGAATCTTAGCTTTACATCTTGTGGTCTGAGGCAGTCTAGCCCAGCGAGCCAGCAGCGTAGCACAGTGATTTTAGGCTTGCGTGCTGGAGTAAGACTATGTATGTTGAAATCCTTATTCCCTAAACAAATCACTTAATCTCTCTGAGCTTCGGTCTTCTCACCTGTAAAATGAGGATACGAGGTTGTCGTGAGGACTGACATGATAAAAGTCATGGAGCAATGTCACAAATATTAGTTGTTGTTATCATCACAGGAACCCTGGCTATGTCACATAGTAGCTGTGTATGATCTTGGGCAAATTACTTAATCTCCCCAAGTCTCAGTTTCCTCATCTGGAAAATGGGTTAATAATAATCTTTACCTCGTAGGATTAGTATAAGGACTAACTGGTACTACATTAATCACTCATCTCTGAATTATAGTAAATTGCCAATAAATATTTGTTACTGCTACTGTTACTACAATATGACCATGGGTAAGTTACTTAACTTCTAGGAGGCTCATTTTTTTTCACGTATGAAAATAGAATATTATTTCTGTCTCATAAAGATGGTAAGAATAGGTGTTATAATGTACACAAATGACATGATACATAGTAGATTCTTGATAAAGAGAGCTATCGTATTATTTCCACAAATCAGCCTTCATGCTGGAGAGCTCTCACTGGCGGAGGGCCTTCGTGGCCAACTCTGTACCTTTCATTCGCTGTCCAAATTGAACAACATTCCCCACAGAATTGACATTTTTCCAAAGTAGATTCTGTTCCAAGTATCACCATGCAACCCAACCCCTGCCTGGACCAAGCCTACGTAATTGCTTTGTACACACATCGCTCCCAGGGTCCCGGTGGCGGTCTGGCCTGTGAGACTGCTGTATTTGATTTCTGTAGGTCAACAAACAAACATTCGAAATGAAATAAGCGTGTTAGTCATGGCAGGTTCAGGTTGCTGTAATTAGCTTCTGTCCAGCCTGCTATAGTAGCAGCAGGCCTGTGCTTCTTATTGCCTGCGTAGCAAGAAAACACTGGTCCCAGAGCTCGGAGGTTGCTGTAGCTGAAAGCACTTGATGCTGATGCATCAGGACAGATGCTGGCAAAAGCCTCTTCCTGTGGTGGTGGCAGCGAGCATGGGACCTTTAATTTTTCAGGCTGTAGAGAGTTACTGAGCTAGTAATTAGGCTTGGCATTGAGAATATAAATATGGGCTATGCACATAGTTTCTGCAAGGTGTGATGGGGGTGGGGCCAGGGATGGATATATATAGGCCAAGAAGCAAACAAGGATTACATCTTTCTTAGTGGCTCCTGGGCTGAAGCCACTTCAGGGGAAGACTTTTCTTGGGGTCTTGCTCAACCAGGTGTGGCTACTGCTGATCCAGAACCAACTTACCTGTGAGTGTCCTAGTGCTCCTATTGGTCCCTTTCCCTGCATAGCCCCAGCTCCTCACCCTGCTCAGATACTCTGAGCTACCTGGACCCCGGCTTAGCCTCCCTTTCTTCCTCTTACTGGAAATTTAGCACCTTTTAGATTCAATTACAGTCTTTGCATATCATTACCCTGCGATCTGCCAAACCAGCGCTGTATTTAATCATAATGATCATGACGATAATAATAATGATAACAATACATTGCTTTGGTAAAGTTCTTTTGGTTTTTCAGGACAAATTATATTTTATCTTTTTTTTTTTTCTGAAGCTGCTACATATGTATATTCATCATGTCTACCAGACATTTGTTCAGTACCAACCATGTTTATCAGCCTTGGAGGTGTAAAGAAGCATAAATACAATGCCTATCTGCCTACCTCCCACCCTCCAAGGGGAAGCAGTGTAGAAAGTAAAATAATGAGCTTTGTCAACCTCCCTGCTACTTACTAGCTCTGTAACCTTTGGAATGTTATTTAAGCTCAGTTTTTTTGTGTGTAATATAGGAATAGTAACAGTACTTCTTTTTAAGATCTTGATGTGCCTGAATCCCACATATGATCCTGATAAATGTCAGCACTGAATTAGGCACCCAGAATGTGCTAGGGACTTTATAAAAGCACAATCTCCTCCACGCCTTATGTGGGCTCTGCAAAGTCGATATTACTGCTCCTCTTTCACAGGTGAGGAAACCGAGGTCTAGAGAAGTTCTTAAAGTCGCAAAAGCTATTATGTGGAAACGCTAGTGTTCGAACCCATATCTTGTTTAAATGCCGCACTGGAGCTTATTGGACACTAAATACAAAGAGTGGTCCGGAAGATGCGAAGGGCGAGAACGAGAGGAGCACAGAGAAGCGAGCCCCAGAGGTGAGTGCCTGGTTATTCTGAACATGTTCTTGGTTCCGCTTTATTTTTGGTGTTATGCACTTCTACATTTAACAAGAAAACAACACCTAAGTATACTATTCCAGAATGATTTGTGTTTATATCAGTGTTTGCATGTAGTTAGACATTTTGCTTTCGGTCAATGCTAGTGTGAGGTATTTGTATTCAACGTTTTGCTTGAGTAAAAGAGAGCATTTTGTTGAAAGGGGAGCATTTTGGTGATAGCAAGGCCCAGTAGACTGTGACTTTGGACTCAATTTGGCACCAGTGCCCTCTGGTGGTAAAATTGGAAATCGCTTACTTCTAAACAGTGTAAGAGCCAAAGAGGAAAAAAATCTTGAATTTACCCAACATCTTTCTGACATCTCTTGCTAAAATATTAAGCAGTCAATGCTGGCATGATTACTTTTTAATAAGAATATTTTATAAAGGTCCAAAACTATAAGAAATAGGTGACTTTTTACACAAACATTGGCTCTGTTTGCCTTTAATGATTTTGGGTAAAAAATATTTTGAAATCAATGATTTCGTGTTATGTGAATTAATGTCAAGGAAAGTAAACACCGCCTAAAAATTTTCACTTGCTACCTTTTACACAGAGTTGTTTTAGAGAATGTTGTATCGGAATAAACTTTTCATTTATTTATATTCTTTTTTCCATAAAAGACACTTAAAAGAAAAAAAGATGCCCACATTGGATTTCCTCTTGGGTTTGTTTAGAGCCACTGTTCCAAAGCCCTTGGTTGAAGGTTGATATCCACTTTCTCTCAGATGCTCAGGAATCTAAGGGCAGAACTGAAAGTCTTGTGTGTTTCTGAGGAGAGTATCATTGAAAATTCCATGTTCTCCCCCAGGTTCTCAAATGTGGCATCTCGTTCTGTGGTACAGGATATCCTGAATATTGCTTCTCTAAAAAGTGTTATATGAGCAGGGTTGTGTGAGAGGCCAGCCATTGTATCAGGTGTTTTACGTACTGTTTAATCTTCAAGACAATCCTCTGAGGTCTGATTAAAGCCTCAATTCCTATAAGAAAGGGACTCAGAGAACTTAAGTAACTTGCCTCCCAGCCGTTAAGTGGCAGACCTGGGATTCAACCTCAGGTCTCTGACCGCTCAGCTTATGGCTTTGCTTTCTTCCTAAAGAGGATTCCAAGTGCTGGATAGTGTTCATATGCAGCTCAAATCCCTGACTGCAACTGTGAGCTTGGCTGTGTGTTATATTCCCTCAGGGGAGAGTGGCAGCAGTGTTTGTGTAAATAGTCTTGGCTGACATGCGGCAATGTCACCTCTACAGAACCATAGGAAACAGAAAGCTCTGCTCTGCCCCTACAATCCGTTAAAATAAAAAACACCGTGGCCCGCACTCCTGACAGTGAGATTTGCACAAAGCCACACCTGGCCAGACTGGCGCAGCTCCTTTAGACACAGTAACCACTTCTGTGGCACCAGTTAGAATTCCCAAAGTGGGCACTGGCCTCGAGAAACTAGATCCAACACAAACTTGCCCCTCACCCGGTATCTCTCTTGGCCTTTGACTTTGCTACTCATTTGCTCCTCATGGGCTAACCCTGTCCCTGAGATGTGATACACTTTGGTGTTTTCTTGATTAATGACGTTAGTTCTCATTGGCAATTCTGCCTCCCTTTCTTGGAAAAAGTACTTTGGAAAATCTTTACAATCCTAATCTTCTCGCTCACTGATTCACTGTAAATAGATTTTTTGGGGGGTAAATTGGCAGTGGCTGTTTTGCATTCACTTCCAGGAATTTATTCTATGTAACTATCCATGCATATGTTCAAAGACACATTTATGAGAATGTCCATTGCAGCATTGTTTGAAATAGCAAAAAAACAAAAAACACCAAAAACCCTCTAAGATACTAATTAAACAAATCACGGCTACTCGATTCCATAATATGTTTATACTACAGAATTAATCAGCTGTTAAAAAAATGACACGTATATTTAAGTTAATGTTCCTAAATATTTGGCTGGAAATGATTTTACAATAAACTGTTCAATTTAAAAACAAAGACAAGTTGCAAAGTAGTGTATATAATAGAAAAGTAATATGACTTTCTTTATCCACAGAAAAAATATTTGAAGTGATAACCAAACTGTTAACGGTGGGGTGGGAATGAGGAAGGAGTAGAGTAGGGTGGAGAGATCTTCCGTTTTCTACTCATAACATTCAGGATTATTTAAATTAAAAAAAAAAAAAAGCAAATGTGAGCATTAGAATTTAAAAAAATTAATACTTTTTATATATTGACTGCAGCAAAACTATTCGAAACAATATTCTGCTGAGACTGTAGATTACACGCAGCGTGTTAGTACCGTTTAATCGAGTACTCCCAGCACAACCTATTCCACTTACACGTCTCAGGTTTACCTTGGCTAATGCCCCTCGAGCTTGCCTCAGGTGGACCTGAACACCAAAGTGAGTGAAAACTGGACAGTGGTCGGTGTTGGCAAACAACCACTCTCTGTGCCATACTTCACACTCTTCTCCATCAAGTTTGTCATAGGCCTTCCTAGGAAATCATCGGAAATGGGAACTCACAGTGGAAAAGGAAGGTGATGTGACCCAGTTAAGTGCAGTAATAAATTCGGAGGCATAGTGGAAGAAAGTCCAGTTTAGAAAACTGGAAGTAGCATCTAAGAGGTTCCCTAGACCTCAGGTAGGAGCCCCAGAGAAAGGCTGGGTCCCCTTGGTGGACAGATTTCCAAGTAGGCTGGCAGAGGACATCAGGAACACACTGAGCATGTGCCAAGCTGGGGGCTGACAATACCAAGGCATGATCTGGCTCCTAGAGGGTATAGGGTACCAGGTCAACAACCAAAAATTAGATATAAGAAATAAAGTTACCCTGAATGGGCCATGAGGTGGGGAAGGGTCTCAAGAACAAACCTGAAGTTTTCTTAAAGTCTTGCAGAAGGTCATCATCAGTAAAACCTGGGGGTAGGGAAGGACCTGAGGGGGCGGGGAAGGCCCTGAGTATGTAGGGAAGGGATGAGGGGCTCAGGCTCTGTAAAGAGAGAGGCCATGCAGAAGTGGCCTGAGAGGTGGGGAATTTTGCTTCTTCTGGTTTTCAATCACCCCAGCTTCTTGAAACACTGAATTGAGTGTCGGTGGCAGGTGGGGGGTGGGTAGGACAGGAATGGCTGAAGGAGCAACTGAAGCACATTGCTTCAGGACTACATTATTCTTTTCATTTGGAAGCTTGAAAATAGTGGATATATAAAGATCTTGAAGGCTTGGTAGGTGTTGGAAAAAACAACCACATTACTTCAAGAGACCACTATGTGAAATAATGGCCCTAACTTCTGGCCTTTCTGGCAATTGGTTTATTTTTTTTTTTTTTTTCTGTCATTATTTCTAGACACCCTCACTTCCAGCCACACTGGCCTTGTCATTGTTCCTCGGACATGCCTCAGGGCCTTTGCACTGACTCCTCTCTCTCTGCCTGGACGACTCTTCCTCAGGACAGCTACATGCCTCACTCCCTCACTTCCTTCAAGTCACCTCAGAGAGGTCTAACCTGACCACCCTATTTTAATTTACTCCGAACTACCCTCACTTTGCTCTTTTCTCCTCCACAGTGATCACTGCAAAATTTACTTAATTTCTTAATGTTTATTGCCTACCTTCCTTCTCAGCCTCCTTCCTACATCCTAGAATGTAAACTCTGTGACCAAGTAGAACGTTTTGTTTTGTTTTTTTTTTTGACTGTTTTGTTCATTGACAAACACCTAGTGCCTAGAACAGTAACACAAGGAGTATTCTGTATTTGTTGAATGAATAAACCATCGTACAAGTGGTAAAAGACTTGAGATAGTTTGGTTATGAAATGCTGCCCAGATATGTTGAAACCATTTCCAAAGCATTTCCGAAGACCTACTCTGTTCCTCCTCCTTACACTCCAAAATCCCTATGGATTTAGGTCTTGGCATTCAGCCCAGGAGATATGATTGCTGGCAAAAGTTGAGTGAAGCCGTTAAGGGCATGGGTTTGGAGTCAGACAGACCCGGGTTGGAATATAAACCTTTCCAAATACCAGCTGTGTGACTTTAGGGAAATTACTTTCTCTAAGCCTGAAAATTTGATGGCGTGTGTGAAAGCATGAAGCTACCACACAGTTGCCATTAATAAGCGGTAGTTCATATCATCGATGATGGAGATGAATGAAAGAAATGGAGCAATAAATGGTTAAAAGGCAGTTTCCCTCTTCATAGTCATTAGCTGCCTTAGATACGAATATTGTATCTAAGATACAATAGAATTTGGGACCCCCCCCCAAATTCTAGTTAATTTAAAAATATCAGGAGATTTTAATAGAGTCTAGGTTTTCCCTTCAATAAGATATTTTTTTAAAAACCCAAATAAGCGCAGGGGTTTGGAGTTGGGCAATGTCTTTGAGCCTCAGATCTCTCTCCTAGGAAGGCGCGTAGAAACCACAAAGGTGCCTCGTGCCTTGGATAGGGCTAGTGGAACCAAGCAAGGAGTTTGCACTCCTGGTCCCAATGTCTGGGGCTGGGTTACTAGTGCAGATGGAAAATAGCAAAATGCAAAATCTGAGGGTTTGGCTGAGGGAAGCGAAGCAGAAAATCTGGGAAAGTGGATGAAAAGTGAGCCAGAATCAAAGCCTAGGCTGGTGGCTGTGGCAATTTTTTTTCTCTAGAGCCCACATGGCCCCAGGTAGAGACAAGGAGATTTTGGCTTGGGTTCAAAGCCCAGGCTGGTGGCTGTGGCAGTTTTTTTTTCTCTAGAGCCCACATGGCCCCAGGTAGAGACAAGGAGATGGGAGAAGAGAGCTTAGGACCACCTTCCTGTCAGGACTAACCCCATCTCCACAACAACCCAGAAGACAGCTCCAGGGCAGCCTCCCACTGCTCTTCCAGATCTGATAACTGCACCATTGCTTGGCTTCTTCCCTGTCCTGCTTTCCCCTCTTCCTTACTGATTTCTTCTGGGACCTTGGCCTTAAAAAAACACTTGCATCTCACTCATCAATTCAGGGTCTGCTTCTGGGAGAACCCAAGCCAAGAGGAAGGGCTTCTCTCAGCTTCAGTTTTCAATAGCTCAGAAAAAGATTCTGATTGGCCAGCTAAGTTCGCATGCCCACCCATAGCTTCTCCTTCATTCCTACTCCCCACCCCCACCCACGTGATCTGACCTTGACAGCCAGCACAACTCTAGCCCCATATGTGACCGGCATTGTACCAAGCACTAAGAATGCCATGGCGAGCACCATCCCTGTCCTCCTGCGGGAGAATAGTCGTAAATCAAATCGTCCCACATACGCACATTAACAGACTGTGGACAGTGCTCCGAAGGAAAAGCACAGGGTGCAGTTAGTGAGAGGGGGCACGGCAGAGGAAGCGCCAGGCTCCCAGTTGCTATGTGGAGAGCAGGCTGTAAAGAGAGCAAGGACGGAAGCCAGCGCGGGAGGACAGATGACAGGTGATGGTGGCTTGGTTACAGTGCTGGCTTTGGAGTTATAGCGAAGTGGAAAAAACTCAAGAGTCCTCTAAGGACTTAACCTATTGTGGTGGAACGTGGACCTCTTCCTGGCCAAGTCCCTGTCATGGCCCAAAACAAAACAAAACAAACAAAAGCTACATAACACATTGCAGGTGGCTAACAGGAAACTTTAGGAGAAGCAAAAGAAAACTGAGTGGGGCTCTCTAGTCTAAAGATTCCTCTACCACCCTTCACCCCTCCTTATCATCAACAAATGTGTCCATCTCCTGTTGGGAACTTTTAGTAAGGAAGGATTTCTTGGCTTTTGAAAAATATGGCCTAAAAAAAGGTCATACCTCATTTCCCCATGTTTGCGTTCTTTTTATTCCTTTGGGGTGGGGGTGGGGGTCTATCTAATCTGATCTGTGAATCTGATCTCTCTTCCTGATTCTGTAGGTGCTTAGAGATAAAATTTTCATTAAAGTATTCAGAAATATAAGCTCCTTCACCATCTCTTCATGCAGCGTGGAGGGATGGTGACCGCTTTGTAGAGCCCGGGAATGTGGGGTGGCTAAATCGTTACTCCACGCGAGTTTGATGCTGTCAAGGTCTCTTCATTCTGCAGCCGTGAGTATAAACATAGCGGTGGTTGTGGGCCCCACTCCTCTGCCGTGAACCTCGGGGCAAACCCCCACACCGATCGCACTTCCCTTCAGCAACAGCAATGGGGATATGAAGCATGTCGAACCAGCCTTGTTTCCAAGCCGTAGAAGGAACTGGGGTGTTGCGGGGGGAAACGCACGAGCAACTCGAGCCCAAGCCACATGCTGTGGCTGAGGAAGAGGGCTCTAAGGTTTTAAGAATCCGATTGGCTGGTTGTTCTAATTTGTCAGATCATGCTGCCATTTAGCACTTCGCTAAGCTTATTAACAAACATTTACAAGTGACACTGCTTAGAATACAAAGGGGCGTCTTTGTTATTGTGTGCATTATTTATTTATATTTTGGGTCTTGTGTATTTTAATTCTTCAGAATCTGTCAGGCAGCCAAGGCCCCTGGCACTTCTACTTCTCTTTCCAGACATGCCTTTGCCCCGCCACAGCACTCAGTTCCTTAATCTCTGCTCTTTTTGTTTTTTGTTTTCTTTTTCTTCTAAAATCATCTTTCCCCTCCCCCCTTTACTCCCATTTTACCTGTATTGTCTTTTTTTGTTCCCCTGTTATGCTGTGTCCTTGACCATCTTCCTTCTTTCCCTCTCATTTTTTCCTATTCTATGCTCCCCTGCTACATCTCATGAACTCAGAAATTGCCCTCCAAATGCCATGGGTGCCACCATCTATTCCGTGGCAAAGGGCTGCTCCCACTCTGGCTTGGCAGATGACATTCCCCAGAGTATTCCCTGCAGAGGCTGACCCGTCTGACCCAGCTAATGCTACCAGTTATGATAATCCTGGCCCAGGGCCCATGGAACTCACTAGTCATTATACTACATTGGAAAGTAAAACTGATTTGGCAGCCTCATTAGATTACAACCAGCTCAAACCTTCCCTTCTGGTTTCCCTGAGTGTAACATGTGTCACTGGGAGCGGTGGAGGAGAGAAAACCACTTCTCCTCCCCAGCTTTCTGCACTTCTTTTAGCCTTTTGGCTCAAATTAAATACCTAGTCTCTTAGAGCAGAGATTGGCTCATGGGCCACCATGCCTGTCACCTTACGTGGATTTCTAATTTATTTTGGAAGCTACTAGGGAGCTTCAGGATAGCATTCAACACCTTAAGGGTCCAGTTTCAGGATGTAGATTATATAGGTCAGTGGATCCTGGCCAAGAAGCTCGAACCACATTCTGTAATGATAGTAAAAATAACTATCACTTACTGGATGCTTATTAAATACCAGACCCTGTTCTGTATCAACTCATTTAATCCTCAGGTTAATTCTATGAAATATGTACTATATTATCCCTATTTCAGGAGGAGGACACTGAGGCACGGAGAAGCTAAGTAACCTGCACAAAGTGACAATCAGTGTCAGAATCAGGACTGGAGCCTAGGCAGACTGGCTCCAGAATCCACGCTCTTAATGTTTCCCTATATTATTTATAGGAAATTATTCCCTATATTTCACAATCTGTAGGTAATAGGGAGCTTCGGAAGGTTGGGAAGTAAGCATGACATGAAGACAATGATGCTCAGGAAGAGACATTTGTAAGAAGATAGAGACTGATGGATGAATGAAGGATTCCAGTAAGAGTGTCTTGTAATAAATCTTGGTATGCAAATACTGGAGTCTGAATTAGAGTGGAAACAGTGAATATGGAAAGCTATAGGTGGGAGAGATGGTGTGAAGGACTTATTTGAATGAATTTGGCACACGGAGGGAAGAGCATGGTCTGGAACGTTCCGCCCCAAGAGAAAGGTGGGGCCATGGTTAGAAGTAGAGGTGGCAGAAAGGGCCTCTGACTTGTGTGTGCCCCTGAGATTGGTCGATAAGGGTTCCAAGCTGCAGAGATGAAGCCTCCTCCCACTTCTCATACTCTGTCCTCAAAAGAAGGGATGCTGCTGTGGGTTAGTTACACTCAAGGGGACTGGCATGCTAGAGGGTGAGGCTGGGAGAAGTGAAGAGATTATACACAGAATCTCCCTGTATCCTCCGTCTTCCCAGGATGATGGGAAGTCAGGTTCCAGGCACCTCCAGGTCTGAATATGCCTCCATTTGCCCTTGGAAGTCCTTGTGGGTAGGACCAGGGGCAAGAAACAGAGAGAGCTACCTCAAGGGAAGAGCATGCTCACATTTTCACAGGTCCCCATACTTCCTTTCTGGAGGGAAGCTGTGAGAGTCAAGAACATGGTGAGAGCCAGGGTGAAATGAGTCAAGAACAGGAAGTTTAGCCTGCCCTTATTCTAGGTCTGGTTCTAAGGGGCAAAAAAAAGGTGGTTCCCTCAAAGCTCAGCTCCTTGAGGTAAGAAAATAAGATTTAGATTTATGTGAATAGGATTTTTTATTTCATTACTGAATTCAAATACTGTTTTCCTTGTGTGAAAACAGATAGCAGAGACTTTATTTGTGGTCCAAGGCATTATGTTTGAGAGTGAACCTTTCTTCAATAACCAGATTT
>NW_011889279.1:495848-498051 GCF_000151845.1 Pteropus vampyrus | reverse complement strand
CTCATGGGCCACCATGCCTGTCACCTTACGTGGATTTCTAATTTATTTTGGAAGCTACTAGGGAGCTTCAGGATAGCATTCAACACCTTAAGGGTCCAGTTTCAGGATGTAGATTATATAGGTCAGTGGATCCTGGCCAAGAAGCTCGAACCACATTCTGTAATGATAGTAAAAATAACTATCACTTACTGGATGCTTATTAAATACCAGACCCTGTTCTGTATCAACTCATTTAATCCTCAGGTTAATTCTATGAAATATGTACTATATTATCCCTATTTCAGGAGGAGGACACTGAGGCACGGAGAAGCTAAGTAACCTGCACAAAGTGACAATCAGTGTCAGAATCAGGACTGGAGCCTAGGCAGACTGGCTCCAGAATCCACGCTCTTCATGTTTCCCTATATTATTTATAGGAAATTATTCCCTATATTTCACAATCTGTAGGTAATAGGGAGCTTCGGAAGGTTGGGAAGTAAGCATGACATGAAGACAATGATGCTCAGGAAGAGACATTTGTAAGAAGATAGAGACTGATGGATGAATGAAGGATTCCAGTAAGAGTGTCTTGTAATAAATCTTGGTATGCAAATACTGGAGTCTGAATTAGAGTGGAAACAGTGAATATGGAAAGCTATAGGTGGGAGAGATGGTGTGAAGGACTTATTTGAATGAATTTGGCACACGGAGGGAAGAGCATGGTCTGGAACGTTCCGCCCCAAGAGAAAGGTGGGGCCATGGTTAGAAGTAGAGGTGGCAGAAAGGGCCTCTGACTTGTGTGTGCCCCTGAGATTGGTCGATAAGGGTTCCAAGCTGCAGAGATGAAGCCTCCTCCCACTTCTCATACTCTGTCCTCAAAAGAAGGGATGCTGCTGTGGGTTAGTTACACTCAAGGGGACTGGCATGCTAGAGGGTGAGGCTGGGAGAAGTGAAGAGATTATACACAGAATCTCCCTGTATCCTCCGTCTTCCCAGGATGATGGGAAGTCAGGTTCCAGGCACCTCCAGGTCTGAATATGCCTCCATTTGCCCTTGGAAGTCCTTGTGGGTAGGACCAGGGGCAAGAAACAGAGAGAGCTACCTCAAGGGAAGAGCATGCTCACATTTTCACAGGTCCCCATACTTCCTTTCTGGAGGGAAGATGTGAGAGTCAAGAACATGGTGAGAGCCAGGGTGAAATGAGTCAAGAACAGGAAGTTTAGCCTGCCCTTATTCTAGGTCTGGTTCTAAGGGGCAAAAAAAGGTGGTTCCCTCAAAGCTCAGCTCCTTGAGGTAAGAAAATAAGATTTAGATTTATGTGAATAGGATTTTTTATTTCATTACTGAATTCAAATACTGTTTTCCTTGTGTGAAAACAGATAGCAGAGACTTTATTTGTGGTCCAAGGCATTATGTTTGAGAGTGAACCTTTCTTCAATAACCAGATTTGAATAAATTCAGGAAGTGACTTAAGACATGATATGTCTCTTAGAATCTGATCCATGGCAGGAACTTTTATTAACAAAAGTTACACACTCAAATCCAGTGAATTAGAGAAGCTAATTTTCATTCTGGCAAATCCTGGTTTGGTGTTAACCTTACTAGTCTATAAATTACAATTTTGGTACCTCCAATGACACAAAGTTTAAATGAGATACTGTCCTGAAAGGCTGTTTGAGGCAATAAATTACTTTGCAAATCTAAGGCGAGAGTGTTGTTATTAGAACATACAGCTTTGTTACAAAGCCAAATTTCTCCTACATTCCCAATGGAAATTAGGCAATTAAGTTAACTTTTCCCTGCTTCCAGAGTATTCATTGGGTAGCTACGATTTTGGGAACCAAAACAGGATACCTGCTGGAGGATTACTGAGGCAATACATGAATGAGGGAAAGAGCAGAAAGATGTATGTGTTTGCAGTGACTTAACTGTCACGGTCTACTCTTGGATCACATTCACTTCCTTATCAGTGGACTTCTTGGATTGTTAATGCCTTGATTTTTCTTCTCTTCTCGGTTTCTTTTCTCCCCCACGAAAACATTGACTCAAATTTATAGAAAGAAGGAGGGTTAGGTGACACAGCGCCAGAACTTGACTGTCAGCTCTGGACTGGACAAGGCAGAGTGATGTGCACCAACGAAATATGCCTGACCACTTAGGACCATGCAGTTCTCCATAGATAGAGGACGTCGAACTTTAGTGTGATGAGAATCGCTTGGTTAAC
>NW_011889279.1:492144-494758 GCF_000151845.1 Pteropus vampyrus | reverse complement strand
CACTTGAGAAAGAGGAACCTGACCCCATGCATTGAATAGTGAGTGGGAGAAGGCATCCAGTAAACGGGCAAGGTAAGGACTTTGAGGTCCCTATACTTAAATTTAAAAACTGATTCTGTCATTTCTTGCTCTCTCCAAGACATGGTCTTCTCATCTCTCAAAAAGGAGCAATTCTACTTACCTCATCAGGTTTATGTAACAATTAATAATATACGAATACGTAATAGCACAGTGCTGGCTATAACATGGGCTTGGCAAGCACAAAACTTGCCCTTCTCCTCCTTGCCCTCATATCCTGGGCCTTCATGAACTATAATCTTGGTTTTGGCGAAACCTCAAGTCAAGTAGATAGTACATGTGGCTGGAACTTTTCTGAGATGAGTGTGCAAATTGAGCATAAAATATTCAAATTCTAAAAACAGAAACCACCATCTCTCTACAAGTGTGTCTTAACCAGGTTTCCTTTCAGAAAGTAGGGCCTGAATCAAGGCTTTGTATGTAGTTTATTTTGGGGAGCGATCTCAGGGAACTGGAGTCGGGGGGACTGGGAAGGGAGAAACAGGGAAAGATGGGACATCAATACTTACAAAGCTTGTTATCAGTTTGGTCACAGTTGTGAAGAACTGTGGCCTGATCCTTCCGGGACCATCTGAAAGCCATGCAGAAGGCATCTCAGATATGTACACTCTAGGGACACAGCAGGACAGGCTTCCACAAGCTCTCATCCCTGGCTGGACAAGGATTGCCCCTAGGGGTTAACTCCCTCACACTGCCAGGCTTGCACAAGTGCTGGCTGGTTCTCATAGGGGTCCTAGGCCAGGAGTCTGGGAAGCCCAGGCAAACATGTGGCAGAGTGAGGTGCATTCAGGAAAACTGGAGTAAAATGTTAGTTCCAGAGAATGTGAAGTGAACACAACCATTTCAATACTGAGATCAAAGGACATGCCAGCTGACAGAAAAATGAGCAAGCTTGCTTCTCCCTTCAAACCTCAGATATCTCACCGTTCATAAAACTAGCCACTGGAATAATCTTCGGTTTCCTCTGTGTGGTGTTAGGTAGCCTCATTGGTCTCTTGGTTTCCTGAACTCTAATTGCATGTATAGTCTCAGTAATTTAGCGCTTGATGACATATTCTCTTCTTTGTCTTCCAATTTCTTTATATGGTTTAATCATGCCCCTTTTCCCCACAAGAGACTCTTATCTCCTTGGGTAGCTTGGGATGGAGTCTTCTAATTCTTTTTTATCCTATCAGCACCTTACTGTGCTCAGCAAAGACCTGTTGATTTGAATTCACTTGATAAATGATAAATCCTTTTTCTAGAAGCACAATTATCTTTTCAGAGGCCTGTGGAGTCTTCCTACTTCCTAACTACGTTAAGACCCTTACCAATTAATGGGGCTTAGAAAGCAACATCTTTATCGACGGGCAGGGAGCTGGGAGCACGTTGCCAGTGCCTCAGGGTGTTGTAAGGTTTTCATCAGCAATTCATTCTGTACTCTTTGTATTTGGTTTCATTTCAATTGCTTCACAGCCAGTAGCACTCAGAAGGGACATATTTTTAGACTAGACGTCAAGCCTCTTGTTGAAGCTTTCTGTATATAATGAAACACCAATGCACTGGTCCTTTCTCTGCCTATCTATCCTTTCCCCTTCCTGCTTCAGCCCTTCCCAGCTTTAGATACCATGTAGGTATGAAAAGTGACTAGGATTTGGGGTGGGTCATCAGGGAACTAGTATTTGCTGGCAAAAAAGGGAACAGATCCAAGTTCCATCAGTGTTCTTAGTGTGAGCTTGGAACCACTAATGTGAGAATTTATTCATGGCTGCCACATTTAGCTGGGCAGGTTGTGCACTGCACAACTCTCAGGAGGCATACACTTCATATTCATTATGAATGAGTGCCTGGAAGGGTGCAGTGAAAAACCTGTGTGGCCACAAATAATGGCCCTGTCTGAGGACCTGCTGCAGTTCTACTGAATCAGAATCTCTAGGGAGGGAGCCCAGGAATTTATCTTTTTACAAATTTCACAGGTTCCTATTAATACTAAAGTTCAAAAGTCACTGCTCAGGACATAGGTTTTAAGAGAAGAATACATAAGCAGAAAAGAAATGTGGGAAATATCTCAGTACCCATGTCATCACTGGTTCCTCTGCTTCCCAGGCTTAAATGTTCTGCTGGCTTCGTGGATAACTCAGTGAGTCATTGCTGTTCAGAATATGATAGTCCTGCTGGTGATGTGGTTACCTTTCATCCTTCTGAGCAAACCTCTATTGCTTTTCTTTTCTATGTGCTTTTACATTCCAACCTTATAAGCGAAAAAGTTGTGATGAGGCTGGGCTGTCATCACCCAATATGGAGTGCTCCATTTAGGTAGCATCTCAAGTCAAGTTATCTCGTTGGCATCAAGTTTTGCTCATGTTCATCTTATATACACATGGTGCCTTTGGCCTGGGTATTCATGTTTACTTCAATGACCATCAGCTATAGCATCTTAATGGAGGAAGAAGTACCTATGACTACATTTCTCTGAAGGGAGTTGTGGGCATGGCCAGTACCCAGTGCTTCATTGTTTATTAAGACAGAAAGGAAATGTTAGTATTTAATATACCAT
>NW_011889279.1:480753-492094 GCF_000151845.1 Pteropus vampyrus | reverse complement strand
AATTGCTTCACAGCCAGTAGCACTCAGAAGGGACATATTTTTAGACTAGACGTCAAGCCTCTTGTTGAAGCTTTCTGTATATAATGAAACACCAATGCACTGGTCCTTTCTCTGCCTATCTATCCTTTCCCCTTCCTGCTTCAGCCCTTCCCAGCTTTAGATACCATGTAGGTATGAAAAGTGACTAGGATTTGGGGTGGGTCATCAGGGAACTAGTATTTGCTGGCAAAAAAGGGAACAGATCCAAGTTCCATCAGTGTTCTTAGTGTGAGCTTGGAACCACTAATGTGAGAATTTATTCATGGCTGCCACATTTAGCTGGGCAGGTTGTGCACTGCACAACTCTCAGGAGGCATACACTTCATATTCATTATGAATGAGTGCCTGGAAGGGTGCAGTGAAAAACCTGTGTGGCCACAAATAATGGCCCTGTCTGAGGACCTGCTGCAGTTCTACTGAATCAGAATCTCTAGGGAGGGAGCCCAGGAATTTATCTTTTTACAAATTTCACAGGTTCCTATTAATACTAAAGTTCAAAAGTCACTGCTCAGGACATAGGTTTTAAGAGAAGAATACATAAGCAGAAAAGAAATGTGGGAAATATCTCAGTACCCATGTCATCACTGGTTCCTCTGCTTCCCAGGCTTAAATGTTCTGCTGGCTTCGTGGATAACTCAGTGAGTCATTGCTGTTCAGAATATGATAGTCCTGCTGGTGATGTGGTTACCTTTCATCCTTCTGAGCAAACCTCTATTGCTTTTCTTTTCTATGTGCTTTTACATTCCAACCTTATAAGCGAAAAAGTTGTGATGAGGCTGGGCTGTCATCACCCAATATGGAGTGCTCCATTTAGGTAGCATCTCAAGTCAAGTTATCTCGTTGGCATCAAGTTTTGCTCATGTTCATCTTATATACACATGGTGCCTTTGGCCTGGGTATTCATGTTTACTTCAATGACCATCAGCTATAGCATCTTAATGGAGGAAGAAGTACCTATGACTACATTTCTCTGAAGGGAGTTGTGGGCATGGCCAGTACCCAGTGCTTCATTGTTTATTAAGACAGAAAGGAAATGTTAGTATTTAATATACCATCCAGATGCCATGGCCATAATAATATAAGCTAATATATGTTGGATACCATCTTATGCCAGACATTTTTTTCTAAGCACTTGATTAGTATTCACACATTTGACCCTCAGAAACAACCATTTGTGGTAGGTGCTATTATTTTTATTTTACAGATTAAGAAATTTAGGCATAGAACTTGCCCGTGGTTTATATGTGGTGGAGCCACATTTAGAAGGTACAAAATTTATCTCTGAGGCCACTGCACTTTATGACTATGTTGGGGTCACAACAGAGGATCAGTGTGTGTGTGTGTGTGTGTGTGTGTGTGTGTGTGTGTGTGTGTGTGTGTATTGTGGGTAGAAAGTTAAAAGAGGGAGAATTCAAGGCACAAATTAGGTCAGAAAGGCAAGAATGTGTAGAAACTTGCATTAGCGTGTGTCGGGGGAGGGAGCTGGAAGACAATGGCAGACAGATGTCACAGAGCAACAAGACACAGCTGGCTTGCCTTGGGGCCAGAGAGGATTCTAGCTGGAGATTTTGAGGGGTTTCTCTTACTCACTCCTTCCAAGACTTCTTAAAAAGGAGTAGAAATGGCATCTAATTGTCCATGGTTCCTTTAAAAAAATAAGGCCATATTAAACTCCTTCCTTTGGAGCCATAAACCTCTATCCTAGCCAGTTTTCCCTGGGGCCTAGCACTATCGGATAGACAAGCTTTGAGAATATAGGATTAGACAGGGAAGTTTAGATGTGAGAGTGTTTAAGGAAAGAGGTGAATGGAGGTTACATGTGCATCGCCAAGGAGCGTGAAGTTTGCAGTAGGAATGTGGGAATGGAGGACATTCCACTCTGAGGAAGCGGCGACTAAACTGTAACCCAGTCTCCGCTAAAAAGTGAGGCAATTGTTCCAGTAATTCAGGAGGAAGAGGAGATATGGAATAATTACTAGAATAATTATCTGCGTTTCTTTTCTTTCCTTTTTTGTTTGCAGAGACAGATCTAGTCTGTTCATGTCAAGGTGTGTCACATTGCTGGGCGGAAGCTGCCTTCTAAATCTTTAACTTTTTGAATGAAGCACTGTAATCATTAAAATATCATTTTCTTTTGTACATATGAGTCTTGTCAAGGTCTCCTTGGTGCTTCTGAAATGGAACGTTTTCACGTCTCATTAACTACTTTACTCTTTCAAACAGTGGCTTAGGAAGTAATAGGGGAGATTTGAACTTAGACAGAAAATGGCTATTTAGTATCATTCCCAAGTCACAATCAATTTATTTTAGGTCAGAAGTGATTTTGCATAGCACTAACTGAAGGCAGGGGGATGGACAGAATGATCTCTGCTCTCCCAAATTCTAGGAAGGTTGGTGGTCTGTGCAAGGTGTGGGTTCTGGCTAATGCTTGGTATATTGTGTGAGTTGAGTATTTATACACCCCGAATCAATA
This sequence comes from Pteropus vampyrus, assembly GCF_000151845.1. NCBI lineage: Eukaryota > Metazoa > Chordata > Mammalia > Chiroptera > Pteropodidae > Pteropus > Pteropus vampyrus. The sequence goes on along the minus strand of NW_011889279.1, from coordinate 489,582 downwards.
GGTCTTGGTGCTGAGAGGAGAATTTGAAGTGGGGCTGTAGAGTTCCCCGGGTCAATTGATCCTCTGAGAAACACTAGCAATGATGTTCTCCGTTTCGGGAAAAACGATTACTCCAGAGACTTTAGGACTTTCAGGATGACCGAATGCAAGAGTAAGAAAGGGGTTATTTTGGAGAAGATAGTCTGTTCATCCCCACTGGACTCCTCTTCTGCAAGGCACACTATTGACTTCAAGGCAAGAGGCCATTAAAGTGTGCCTTTCCTTAAGACAGTAAACCCTCTGTTTTCTGAAGTGAATGGAGAAAAGGGGTGTTTTGGTTCCCTATACCAGTTTCCAGAAATGAGTGTATTGTATAGTGTACTTCAATCTACAATGCCACCAAATATAATTTACTGTTACTCAGATGATTCAGAAGACCCTCTGGGATCAAGACAAACAGCAAATATTTCGTGCTGCAGCTGTGTGGAGGGGCCATATCCCAGTGATTTCTAGCAATGAGTCAGAAAAATAAGAATACATGCCCTTTTCTGTTATATTCTAAAGCAGTTACTCACTCAATTGGAATTTACAGTTTACTTATGACTATCAAGGGACTGTACAGGTATGTGAGCAATATAAAAGAAGTGTAAGTTGTGGACTCACTGGTTGAAAACAGAGTTACATCTACATAGGTTCTTTGTCAGAGTTTAAGACTAGAACTCAGTTTTGGGGGTTCGTGATGGGTTTGGTAGATCTGCCTCCAATGGCCACTCCACCTACCTTCTAATACGCCTTCCTGCCCAGGAGTGGCTGGAGAGCCAAACACCGCCTTTCCCCGGCTCCTCTGCCCTTAGGGTTCCGAATGTGATTAAGTCCAGCCAGTACGTTGCATTAATAAAAGGCTCAGAAGGTAGAAATGAAGCAGAGGCCATGCTTTTGCCGCTTCTGCTTTTTCTTTTAAAAGTCTGGCGGTGGAGGAATTTGCATTTTCTGTGGCAGAATTAGCAGAAGTTTGTGGGTGTCAAGAGGCAGGTCACAGGGAGCCCACTCTGTAGGTGAGGATTAAAGCATGTCTGTTTTAGTGTGGAGCCTGCTCCCTGTCCATAAGGGCTGTCACACTGTGGTGGCGTCTTGACTGTGGTAGTCAAATTGTTTAGAAGATGACAATTTCTTAATCTTGGGAGTGGCTTTGGGAGCCAACAATCTAAGTCTGTTTCCCTGGCTCTCTCAGTGATTCTGTGAGCTTTTTAACATCCTCTAAGAAATCTTTTCATGTTTCAACTCGCTAGAATGGCTTATGTTCCTTGCTATTGAACCCTGTCTGTGACTGTGATCAGTATCAGGAGGGTTACAGACAATAGACTCTAAAGAAATTAGAAATCTGGATTTGTTTTTTATGGCTTGATTGGGTTTGAAAAGAGCAATGATTATGTTAGCATTAACATATGGAATACTAGCGGTGTCTGACATGGAGTGGAAAAATATTTGCTTAACATATTTATTGGTCACTGAGAATGAAGTGCTCCGTGAAGCCAAGGCTTTAGTGGACCGAGTGCCTGCTGATTGTTATGCTGAGAATAAGGAGCACAGCTGTGGAGTTGGATGGCTGTTTCTACTTACTTTAGAGAACTTAAAGAAAGAAAGTGCTATCTTAGGATTTTAAAGCTACTGGCATGAGATATGACTGGAGGACCAAGGAGTTCCTCTGAGTTTCTAGAAGAATCATTTATTTCACGTAGTTTCAGGGCTGATACATTCTAAAATCAAGTGCTGTCTGACTCTGTGGGTTGATGATTAAGAGATAATCCGAACTCACAGAATGACTAGGTCTCTAATGTAAAAGTTTGGGCAGGATGATGAGAATTGGGACAATTTGGGTGGGTTTAATTGAATGTGAGTATTGAGATCTCCCAATAGAAGCATCTCTTCCTCCCCTGTCTGATGAAGCTGGTCCAGCCTCACTTAGAGACTTTGTAACGACCTTACTGAGGTAGTTTCCTTGCAAGGAGATGCCCGTGTTCCTTCTGTGCCTATTTCTCAATTCATTGTTTTAGGTCTATAACTAGATTCAAACACCAACTTGTCACCAGAAGGACAAGTACAATACCTATCGCATGAGGCAAAGGTTTACATACAAAGCAATTGCAAGATTTTGCTTATTTATATCAGTAAAAACCTTGGAAATAAATAAGTGTGGGAATAGATTATGAGACTCTAGAAATATAATTGTAAATCTGGCTTACTTTATTGGTGTGGGTTCATTTCCCAAACATTCTGAATTTATTGTTCTAGCTGATGCTGCTGGAAATGGTTCTAACTCCTGGCTGCTTGGCTAGAAATGGATTCACTGGTGGCATACATGGAAGAAAATTGAAGTGTCAGAAATCCATGGTATGATGTAGAGAGAAGAATCCAAGCACTTCAAAGAAAGGATTATTGGAGTCGGTATTTCATATATGGCCCAGTAATCCATTAAGGAGGCCCAGAGGATGCTCTTTTCACCAAGGCATTGAGAAACAAAATTGGGAGAAAATACTTCCTTGAAAGGGTTTCTGTGGAGTCCTCTGTAGGTCAGGGGTAATGATGAGAGATGCTGGGATTGAAATGAACATTTTGATTGCAGTGGATTTGTTGAGATCTTGGAGTGGCAGAGAACAAGTAGCAGTACTTAATTGCCAGAAGCAAGGTGGAAACGGCCTCTGGCATCAGAGCCTGAGTGGAATCTGATCTTTGCTGGCAGTTAATTTATCATGAGGTTTCTATCAGAATTCTACTTGATATACATAATAAAAAATACTGTAGATCTTGAAAGCATAGGCTCAACTTGAGTCACAGGGATGGAAAGTCAAAGACCTTTACTCAATTTCCAGACTGATTATACACCTAGAGCCATTGAATAAAGGGGACACCAGGACGCTGGATCCTATCAAGAAAATGTACTGTAAATCTTCCTCCTAGACTTCCTCAAGGAAACCTGTAACTATTGAATAAGTCACATCTGTAGTGGGAAAAGAGAACCACCAAGATGTTTGAGGACTTGCTGAACTCCAGCTTTCATTAACATTGATTTCCTAGGCCTCATGATACCAGCATGATTCTCTAGAGGTGATAAATAGAATTTGGGTCTGAGTTTATCTCTCAGTGGTCCCAGTGGGTTTGTGAAGCCCTCTTTTGCATGGTTGCAGTAGACTTTTCAGCAACCGCGGAGTTGCCACATCGGGTTTGTGGAGTAACGGCTGTTAACTGCGAAGGGTCAGATGGAAGCCAGAACTGCATCTACCTGTCAAAATAGTAAACTGAGAGAATACTGCAACCCCGAGGAAATCACAGATTAGTGTCAACATAGACGGCTCGTAGAAAGTGCAGTGCAGTGATTCCTCTCATATTTACCTTTAACTCATCTATTTGGCCTCTATAGACAACTAAGGGTTTTGGAGAATGACAGTGAATTACTGTAAACTTAATTAGATGGCAACTCCAATTGTATATGCTGTTCCACATGGAAAGTTATCAGTATCTAGCACCTGGTATGGTGCTTTTTTAAAGTTAGTACAGAATACCATAATCAGTTGTCCTGTACCTCACAGAAATAGTAGTAAACTTGCCCTGTCTTATCTCTGAGCTATGTCAGCTCTCAAATTCTCAATCATATTTTAGTTTTCAAGGATGTTGATCATCACTCCATGCTATAGAGCATCATACTGGTGGCCCACGATATTGATGACGACATTAGATTGTGCCTGGTGAAAAAGAAGTAACATGTGCTCTTGGTAAGAGAGGCATGCATGACAGAAGATATTTTTAAAAATTATAAAAATATAAGGGTCTGTCACCTCAGTAAAGTTTATGGAAGGCCAATGGTCTGGAGTATTTTGGAATGTCTCATCCAAAACGAAAGACTAGTTGTTGCAACTTCCACTAAAAAAGGAGGAACAAATTTGGCAAGTTATTTTTTGGCTCTTGGAGACAGCATATACCACTTTTGGGTGCTGCTCAGACTCATTTACTGAGTAACCTGTAAAGCCACCAGCTTTGTGTGGGGTCTAGAGCATGACAGGCTTTTCAGATGGTTCAGACTGCAGTGCAGCAGAGCTGCCACGATGCTGTTATTACTCAGCCGATCAGTTATTACTCAGTTGATCTAATGGAGACTGAAACATCTTTATCAGATGAGGATGGTGCATGGAGCCTGTAGCAAGGCTCTATAGGAGTATTACAGTGCAGATCCCTAGGGTTTTGGAACAAAGTCATGTCTTATTTGATTACTCTCCATTTAAGAAATAGGCCTGGCTTGCTTCTCGCGGAACACCAAGTGATCATGTCACCTGAACTGTCCATCATGGGCTGGGTGCTATCTGGTTAACCAAGCTCTAAAAATGAATCTTCTCATTCTTCATTCTTTAATACTTTATCATTAAGTGGTCCTGAAGATACAAGAACATTGCATGAACAGAGAGCTCACACTCCCAGGATATTAACTACTGCTGCATTGTCCTCTCCCTCAGTTAATATTTATAAATTTTGGGGGCAGTCCTGATGAACAAGTTACCAGAGAAAGATAAAAAAAAAATCAAGCCTGCTTTACGGATATGTTCCCTATGCTATGCTTACACCATCAGGAAGTCAACTTCTATGGCATTACAGCTCCACTCAGTGGTGACCTTGAAGGGCAATAGGTAAAGAAACCTCTCAATAGAAAGAACTTGTCAATATTGCCTGAAAATAAAGATATTCAGAGGTCCAGGTTGAAACAGATTCATTGGTAATGGCTCATGGGCACTGGATTAACTAGATGGTCAGAAAATTGGAAGGAAAAAGATTGGAGGACTTCTGTCAAGAAGGATGGGGGAAGAGGTACGTGAATTAAACCCTTAGGACAGGCACACAATATGAGGATATGTGTCACTCATAAATTTGTTCGGAATAAGGCATGTTTTGAAGAGAAATTTCTGGAAAGTGAATTAGACACATTGACCTGATATGTGGATATCTGTAAGCCTCTTTCCCCAGTCTGACAGATTGTTTCCTATGATTAGATTCAGGTTATGAATTTTTGGCAGGAATACTACATAACTAATGTTGTGTCCTTCTCAATCAAAACATCAGGAGGCATATAACATCAATTTGTCTCATTAAATTGGAATTTGAGATTGCCACTTACCATTTTGGGCACCTTGTGCAAAGAACCAACAAGCAAAAGGGGGATCATTACTATGTCAGCTAGGCGATTAAGCCCAGTTATCAAGGGGCAACAGGATTGCTATTAGACAATGGGAGCAGGGAGAAGTACTTTTGGAACCCAGGGGATTCTCTGGGGCACTTTATAGTAGTGCCATACCCAGTGGTAAAAGTTATCATATCAAAAATATATATATATTTAATGTGTATATTTATTTAGATTATGTATTTAACATTAACTTTTAATGAAAGAGTATAGAAATTCAGTATAATCAGGATCATCAAGGTCCATAACCTCTAGGAATGTGATCCGGGTGACTCCACCAGCTAAATAACCTGGCCCAGCTGTGATGCTGACTGAGGTAAAAACAAACAAACAAACAAACAAACAAACAAACAAAAAAGTGATCTATAATGAGTCGTGGAGGAAAAAAGTTATAAATACCAACTATAGTTTTGAGACTGAAACTGGAATTATGACCATCCACAATTTATTCCTTGCTCTCTTATATACACATTATGTATATTAACCATTTTCTTCCTCCCTTTCCCTTTTCCTCACAATTTTATAAATAGTTTGCTCATAGTGGTTAATTTTTAGTTAACTTGTATGTTTTGGAATATCATGGTGGATTGTGACCGAATTAGAGAAGGAATAAATATCACTCAAAGATAGATGCAGAGACTTATGACACTTTGGGAAAGGTTAGTGCATTTTTGTTTTTGGGCAAAGGGCAGTTATGATACTGTTATGTGGAAGGTTAAAGATAGAGAGAAAGTAAGCATGGATGTTAGAAAGCCAGAGGAAGAGTCCACGTCATTTACGGTAGATCGGTGATCAATATCCCTTCATGCTTTATTCTGTGAACTTTCCTGATATGTAGAAGTTGGAAAGTAAAATATTTTACCCAGGCTCTCTTGCAGCTAATTTTGAATGTGGTTTAGGTTAAGCCAATCGCACATAATTGGGCAAATTTTGGAAGGCAGAAGTGGAGTAGAGGCTGTACTTTTGCTGTGCCTACTTTTTTTAGAAAGCACAGTCATGGAGAGATTTTCTTCCCTCCTGCAGCAGCATTAACACAGATGCAGCGTCTAGTAACTCAGTTGATTTGAGTACTGAGAGGCAGAGTATGGGGCCTGCCTTCTGCTAGTATGTCTCAGAGCTGGCATGGTTGTAACTTCCTGGTGTGGCAGTTTCCCCATGGCACCAGCTTCTTGATCACAGCTGTGTAGTGTGATTCTAGAGCCAGCTGCTTCCTGATCACAGAAGAGGCAGAAGCTCCTTTGGTGACCCATTTCTGCATTGTGGCTTTTTGTTCCTGAAAGTTTGACTTGGAGGCTATTTCTTCAGCTTTCCCAATAATTCTGTAAGCCTTTACATTAAGCCTGCAGTAAGTATTTCTCCTGCTTAAACTAGCTATGATGAGTTCTGTTCTTTGTAAGCAAACACTGATCAATATAGAGATTCAGGAGCCCACACTGTCTCATGTCAATTTTTTACATGAGGAATAAGCAAGGTTCAGGTGTGGCTTCTTCACTGCCACTTGTTATGCCCTCTATCATTCTGGAGAGGAATCTGTCAAAAATTATATGTAAGTTTATGTCTTTTATTTCTTTTTCATCAGTCATTGATTCTGATGGAAAACAATTATGGTCTGAAGAATATGAGACCAAAAACTATTGAGACATTAAGGTGTTAATGAGGACACATGTCACACTCTCTACAGCAGTGGTTTTCAAACTCGCCTTCACATTAGAATCATTTGAGGAGTTTAAAAAATTTCTGACTCCTGGGCTGTCCCTAGATTAATTAAATCAGAATCTCCAAGTGTGAGACCCAGGAGTCAGTGTTTTGAAAGCTCCTAGGTGATTCCAATGTATATTCAAGGCTGGAGAACCACTGCAGTTTTGAAAGAGAGAGAGAGGAGGTAATTCTCAGGTTACGTATAAGTTGTAGTTGGAGAGAAAGAACATATTAGTAAAGCAGCAAATTTACTATCTCATAGTTAGAAATCCAAAATAGGTCTCATGGGGCTAAAACCAAGGTGTCAGCAGGGCCGAGTTTCTTTCTGGATGCTCTAGAGGAGAATCTATTTTATTGCCTGTCCAGCTTCCGAAGACTGTCTGCATTCCTTGGTTCTTGGCCCCTTTCCATCTTCAAAGCGAGCAAAGGTTGGTTGAGTCTTTCTCAGGATTCCGTCTCTTTGGTTTTGACTCATCTGCCTCCTTCTTCCAATTTTAAGGACCAATGGTTCCACTGTGCCTGCTAGGATAATCCAGGTTAATCTTCTCAACTCAAGGTCAGTTGATTAGCAACTTAGTTTCACTTTCAACCTTAATTCTTCCTTGCTATGTTACCTAACACAAGTATAGGTTCTGGGAGTTACAACGTGGACAGCTTTTGGGGGGCATTATTCTGTTTATCATAAGAGACAAGGGCACTGGGGAAGATTCCTTCCCCACATTTTTTGAATCAGAAGAAGCAATTGGAGGAGCCGAGATACTCAAAAACTATTTTACTATTAATTCAGGTGTGATAGGAAGACTGGTACACTGTGTCATACTTCTGCAAGAAGCAAGGTTAGTCAGAATGGATCGCTATGAAATTAGATAATAATTTGAGATTGTTTCGTCTTGCCACTTTTCATCTATTTGCAAAATTCTATTTCAATGATTTGAAACTTCTTTGCAATCACCTGGATGCCTGGCTATAGGTAAGGGGAGAATATAAACATGCAAAACTTCCAGTTTTTCTCTTGTTAGGAACCTGGAGGGGCCTACCACGAACAGGTGGTCCTGCTAGCTAATTGTTTTTCTCTTTATAGAGCCATTCAATATTAACCATTCCAAAATGAAAATTATCCTTTTGACAGATGTCCTCCAAAATTTATTGCTTCGTATCTAGTAACTGCTGCTGGAGGCTAATTCATCCATTTCCTCTAGGGGCATGTTGCACAGCTAATTCATCCAGGCAGGTTCACTGGGAAGCTGTCACTCATGAGGGTATTTCTGAGATTTTTTTTTTTTGACTCTATTAAATGGTTGGTAACACTGGCTTCAAGCATATTCCACACCAAGAGTATCAGAGCCATGATCCGTGCTATAGAATGACACAACCTTAGCACTTATTTGTTGCCATGCTAGGGTAGATCCTGCATCTCGAGGAAATTTCTGGTTTTGTCCACAGGTACCCTGCAGATGCTCACTTACTTAACCATTTGCTCATCTGATCCCAAAGGCATCTGGATCCATTCTTAACCAGCATCTCGGATTATCTACACACTGGGTCCTTGACTGGAAACTAGTACTCCTGGGGCCACGTTAAGTGGGGATGGGAGTGGAGTGAGGTTGCGACCCTGGGAACAAAGTTAAGTGTCTCTGGCTCACTAGCTGCTCCCGGTCCAGATTCGCAGGTCTCTCAGCTTTGCCTTTGGGTGCCCTCGCCTCGCCATCCTCCTTGTGATTCCAGTGGTTCCTGTTATTTCCTCCTCTCGAACCTGAAGTTGGCCTCATGGGCCCTGGCTTCTAGGTTGCTGTTCTGGCTGCCTAGAAACTTCTCTCCCTAGCTAAATTTGAAGTGCAATTACAGGCCCTAATTAAGCTTTGTCATGGGTTTTCCCCAGTCTTGACTTTCAATTTTTATTTACATGGTCCCTGCTGCTGATTCTTAGT
>NW_011889279.1:478332-480703 GCF_000151845.1 Pteropus vampyrus | reverse complement strand
GTAGATCCTGCATCTCGAGGAAATTTCTGGTTTTGTCCACAGGTACCCTGCAGATGCTCACTTACTTAACCATTTGCTCATCTGATCCCAAAGGCATCTGGATCCATTCTTAACCAGCATCTCGGATTATCTACACACTGGGTCCTTGACTGGAAACTAGTACTCCCGGGGGCCACATTAAGTGGGGATGGGAGTGGAGTGAGGTTGCGACCCTGGGAACAAAGTTAAGTGTCTCTGGCTCACTAGCTGCTCCCGGTCCAGATTCGCAGGTCTCTCAGCTTTGCCTTTGGGTGCCCTCGCCTCGCCATCCTCCTTGTGATTCCAGTGGTTCCTGTTATTCCCTCCTCTTGAACCTGAAGTTGGCCTCATGGGCCCTGGCTTCTAGGTTGCTGTTCTGGCTGCCTAGAAACTTCTCTCCCTAGCTAAATTTGAAGTGCAATTACAGGCCCTAATTAAGCTTTGTCATGGGTTTTCCCCAGTCTTGACTTTCAATTTTTATTTACATGGTCCCTGCTGCTGATTCTTAGTTCTAATTCATATTATGTCATATTATTATATGTGTTCTTGTTGAAAAGCTGTTCAAATTCTCTACGGACTAATAGAGGACACAAGTGTATAGCACAGTAACATTAATGTTCCTCTCACCGCTGAGAGATGGGTGTTGAGTGTTAGCTGTACATTTTACACACTACATGGAAAGGGCAGGAGGGATGGAGCAAATTTTACCTATTTTACTTCATTGATCAAGGAAGCTCTTGGCTGCCTGGGTCGGATGAGGGGAGTTTTACCCTATCAGGCACATTTCCCACATATTCCAGATAGGCAAATAGTCCTTGGAACTATAACACACCAGGATTTAATTTCAGAACTGTTGGTGAAAAAAATGATCACCTGGCTCTTTCATTTTTGTAAAATAATAATAATAATAATAAAATAAGAAGAAGAAGCAAAATATAGCTAACTAAAATTTTAATCTTGGAAAATGTTTTCTGACATAAATAAAAAAGTATACGATTTTAGCTCAATTGGCAGCATCTAACCATCAGATTAAAAAAGGTTAATTTCGATTGTGCATCTAGGGTAGATGTTAGCCTGAAGAATACTTGTAAAGCCAGCCTGATTCTTGGTCTCTCTTTTTTTTCCCCTCTTTTTCCCCTCCCCCTACCCACCTCTTAACTGTACATTCCTCCTCATTTCTTCTCCCCCCTTTGCCTGATACTGGATGGAGTTTCCATGTGGGCCCCACTGTTGTGCTAATAATAGCGATGACTGCTATTTGTCAAGCCTTTACCACTTGCCAGGCACTGTGTGAAGCACCCTAGGTACATTTCCTCACTCATTCTTCCCACCAGCCTTTCTGGAGGATGGGCATATTTGTGTAATGAGCCTGGTCATACATGGTGTTTAATAGCTCCATTATGTCCTCTGTCAGCACTCCAAATAACAAAGTTATTGCTATTCTTGACTTTTTCATGCTTGGCTTAAAATGTATTGGTAAATATGATGCTGGCTACAGAAAGGAACTAGCAGGCGAACTCTGGGGAATTGAAGTTATGCTTTATATATATTTTTAATCCTTTCCCTGAGTAGTAATTACTGGAAGTGAATGAAAGCACTGGGAGCTGTTGTTTCATATTGAAATTTAACTGCTTCCTTTCCCGCAGTAAAACAAAAACTGGTGAGACTGAGCAAAGATAAGAGCCTAAGATGTGGGTAGGTGATAAATTTGGAACTCAGCTTCTCTCCATAGGCTGAATAGTCATTGCAAATGAATAAGCCTCATTTACAATGCTTAATTGTATGAGGAAACAAAAGTACCACGTCTCTGTATATTCTGCAGGCAAGATGGTCCAGTCTGTCTCTGGAAGGTCTGACCTTTTGGGTTGGAGCAAATGTATCAGGTGAGGAAGGCAGGTCAAGGGAGGCTGGGGTTCTCTTGGTGTTGTTTTCTCCTCCTGGCCTGTATATCACCTTCCTACCTTCCTCACTGTCCTTGTGAAGCCGCCTGTGTGCGGAGTTCTACACGATTCTTCTGCTTCACAGGTAAAGCCCCACAGGTTGCTTTCAAAGTCAGAATCTAGGGCTCTGGGGACCGGCAAATGTTCCCCAGTCAGGCAGCCCTGTCCTTACGCAGGAGCACAGGGCCAGCTTGTTGGGGCACAAGGGCACCGAGGGAGCACAGGCTTGCATCAGATGCCCAAGGTCTTTCATCACTTTGCTCTGACAATGAGGCTGGAACAACCAGAGTTGAAAACTGATGCAACAGGACAGAAGGAGCTGGTAGCACTGGGAGTCAAGTTACCTTTGTGAAGGGGAAGATGGATGGAGAGGAAAATTAAAAACAATATCTCGAGGCGCTGAATTTAAATTA